>NC_056741.1:1777828230-1778128230 GCF_019279795.1 Protopterus annectens | reverse complement strand
TAGCCAGTGTCCGGAACCCCAAGGGTGACAGGTGCAGAACATCTCTGGCAAAACATCATGGTCTGTCGATCATGTCATCCCAGACAGACAGATATTGGATCCCCTTAGAATGACACCAGAAACTTAGCCAATTGTTGAATCATTTTGTCCTTGTACTGTGGTATCATTCTAGGTGATGGCAGGATGCTACTCAGGGCTATGGTTATACCTGCCTGTGTTAAAAGATCAGAGAGCTCCTCCATGTCCCTTTTCATGCAGTCCAAGGAGGTATGTCTCAGGTCATTCACACCAACATGGAAAATGACAGAGTCATATTTGTACTTGTTGTGGAGTGACCTGAGTGTGTGTGTTATGTGGCAGATCCTGGCACCCGACATGCAGCTGACAGTAACTTTCTCCTTGTTTAGCCTGGTGAGTGGAACATCAGTGTGCCTGACTATAGAGTCACCTATGACTAGAGTGTTGGGTATGTTGTTATGCCCTAAAGGCTGTGGTTGAGTGTCACACTGAGTTTGTGGGCTATGTGTCATTTGGGTTGTGTCGGGGTTGGAGGTTGCTTGCATTTCTGCTTTGGAGGTCTCTATTGCTTGAGCAGATTTTTATTGAGAGCCTCCGTGAATGTAGGTGTGTGTTTTGTGTTGCTATGTGTGTATTTTGGTGGTGCAGATTTTGAGGGACTATGTGATGAGTGTGGTGTGGTGCAAGTGTTTACATTCTCCTCTTGACTGTCTAGTCCAGTATTGGGTGAAGAGAGCTTTGCTTCCTGTTTGGCTATATAAGTGCATCTCTGACAGGTTGTAGTGTTGGGTGGTAGGAGGAGAGGGTTGTCTGTGTACATGAGGCAATTGCTGCATTGCCCCAAGAACCCAGATTCTTCAGGTAGACAGGAGAAAACACCGGGAGCTGACCCTTAGACATGCCCAAATAGGTGCTTATTTATTAAGTACTAAAAATTGTTTTCCTCTAGACAAGTCAGGAAAGTTGAGTGTAGTAATTTGTAGCTTATTTAGTGCTTGCAATGAGTTCTAAACAAAGAAACAGATTTAAGTGCTAAAACTAAAAACCTGGCTAGTTCTAAGGGTAAATTTGAAGAGCAGACTTTATAGTGCCAGGAATAGTTTAACCCTTGCTAAGCGGCGATGCATAAAGTGTATTTTTTTTAATATAACAGTAGCAAATGAGCAAACTGATTTAAACAAATTAACCACTGAAAAGCTAAAAACTGAGCCACGTTTCAGCAGTCCTCAATCAGAAAAGTTATAACTGCGCACTCCTGCCACTAGGGTGCAGGGGAACCTTCTCCAAAAAAGCTGGTCTGGAGTAGTGCACAAGTTATACAAACAAAGCTAGATTCAGCAGATCTGAATTCAGTCTATAAGAAACAGTTCATATAAAGGCATAAGCCTTTAACGAGGAACTCCCAGCTCAGAAGGGCAGCATCTACCCTCTCCTCACAACACCTTCTTAATATAATATAACTGGCCTGAAGCCCAAGTACTTAAACCAGAACTAATACACTTTTAGAATAACAGACACTAAGCTTTCAATTATCAACTCCCAACTTAGAAAGAAGGATGTAAGCTACCTGTCCTGCCACAACAGTGCAGGCCACAAGCCTTCTTAATGTAAAACAACTCATCTGAAGCCAAAGTGCTACAACCAAAGGTTTAGAGTAACAGTTAAAATGTAATCAGGCTACTACCAAGCAGTAATAAATGCAGCAGAATAAATACAACTGAGTATTTTTAAGAAGAGGCAAAAGCAAAATAAAGTGCAATTTTTTTTAGTAAAGTGCAAGAAGAGAAGAAGAAGGAACAGAAGAAAAATCAAGGTTAAGAACCTAAGTGGGTTGACCTTTTCAAATGTTCTCTCTGTATTAAGTAGAGTGAATACCAGACTAGGAGGGTGTCCCAGATCAAATTTACAGTAGGGGTGGGCAACTGCAAAGCCACCAACTATAACAACACTACAAGAATAGGGAAGGAGGGAGGGGAAAAAATAGTTTGGCAAAAAAAATAATTCAGTCAGGCAAAATTAAGACAATGCAGAAGTCTGAAAGGTTAAAATTCCAAGAAATATACTTGTCATTCAGCGATATATTTCCAGATTGTTTGAGAATCACACTTCAGCCAGAACACCAGGAGTTTCCAACAGTGTATGCAAGAATTTACAAACAGAAACAATTTTTAAAGCAGCAAGCCATGAAGCAATCAGATAACACAAAAGCTGTTAGACCAGTTTTATAAACCCAACCACAGGAATAGGGGGGAAGCAGTTTCAGGACAGATGAAAAACATAAAATAATGCCAGAAAATATATACAATAATTCATTCAGGCAAAAAAATAATTCAGTCAGGCAAAATTAAGACAATGCAGAACTCTGAAAGGTTAAACTGCCAAGAAATATACTTATCAATCAGCGATATATTTCCAGACTGTTTAAGAATCACACTTCAGCCAGAACACCAGGAGTTTCCAACAGTGTAACCCTAGAAGAATTAAATTGCCAATGTTACATTAAAAAAATGGTAAGCTGGTAATATTGCAACAGAGAATGACTGAGAAATTGACAAGTTTATAGTTAATAGACATCTCATGCAAAAAAAAGGCACACTCAGCAGGGCTGAACCCCTACCCCCCCTTAAAATGCGCCATATAATCAGCAATCAAAAGGGCACTGCAATAACAGCACTCCATTTGCATGGTGTGGGAGTAGAATCCACAGCCGTCTGCACCAAAGGCAATTATGCTACTAACGTTACTTTCAAATTCTACAGCACAAGCAGTAACTACCATTTTCTAAACAAAACAGTTAGTTTCACATTGATAACAGACTTAGCATGAGAAACAGTAAACGTCTCTTCCTTGAAGCTCACTATTCCATAAAAATACACTAGAACTCATAGGAAATGCACTGAATCTCATAATTCCCTGAAAATGTACTGAAACTCAAACTCACCATTCTGGTTCTTGTTTCCACCAAAGCTCACAATTCCTTCAACAGTCTGGTAGTTAGAGTAGATCATTCAGGCTCTTGTCTCCACTGAAACTCACAATTCTTTCAGCACAGAATTAAAGTGTTCACCTATAGGACTCTTCCTGTTCTTATTACGTATGTCCCCTAAATGTTGAAGAATTCCAACCTTTACTGCTCTCTTTCTCCTACATACCACCTAACATTGTCACATCCACACCATGATATAGACCACCCACACGAACTGCAGTAGAATCTTTCCCTGGAAATGAATATTTAACCATTGATAAACATTCCAGATATGTTGTTCATCTTGCTGCAAATTTTACAATGCTCACAAGCAAGTGATCTAACTGGTTCCTGTGGTGCACAAAAAGGAGTTAAATTTAATAACTCCATCAAATTTAAATGCCTACCATAAAAAAGGTGACATGTTTTGGAAATAAATACCCCACAGCCATCCATGTAAATAAGAGCCCAAGATTCCAAAATTAATTTTTCACAATCTCAGAAAAAGGAGAATATTTGGTCACAAAATAAATTCTCTTTAATTTGTCTGCTGGACCACTTTTCCCTTATCTGTCTCTTACCATACCTTACATCTTCAGAAGTAACCTTCCTTTGATGCCTTATGATGCAATGTATATTTTCCATTGCATGATTTAAAATTTCCTCAGTATATCCTCTCTTGCAGTAAACTATCTTTTAGTTTCACTTCAGAAGTATTACAACAAATAAGTTTAAATTCACCATAGGAAAGGGACTCAATAAGGTAGGGGGATGCATACTATCAGCATGCAAAAAATTATTCACCGCAATAGGTTTCCTAAAAAGCGTATACTGAATTCTGTGCAAACAATCCACATACAATTCTACACACACAGAAATTTAATGGATGACCTGTCCTGCTCCAAAGAAAAATTTAATGTGTGATTATTATAGTTCAACTCACAAATGAACTGACTAAACTCTGATGGGTGCCCCTTACAAATGAAAGTCGTCGGATGGGTGCTCCTTACAAATGAAAGTCGTTGATGTAACAATCTATACATCACCACATGTTCACTATAAAATTCAGTCCCATAAATGTACTTTATTTTCAAATCCCCCATGTATATGATGGCATACATGGATGAATAAGGGGCACCCATCACTGTCCCCCTTTTTTGGAGATAGAATTCACTGTTAAACTTAAAGTAATTATGTGTCAAACAAAATTCTAATAGGCTGGCAATAAAAGCCAACAAGTTTGAAGGGGCTCACCCATGATACTCCAAACAGCCTGTTCCCATTGAAGCTCGCAATTCCATGAAAATGCACTGAAACACATAAGTCCCTGAAAATATACTGAAACTCAAACTCACAGTCCCAGCAGCTGCCTGGTAGTTGATGTAAATGATTCAGGTTCTTGCGTCCATCAAAATTCACAATTCTATCAACAGTCTGATAGCTAGAGAAGAGGATTCTGGCTCTTGTTGCCACTGAAGCTCACAATTCCTTCTGCAGTCTGGTAGTTGGTGTAGGGGATTCATGCTCTTGCCCCTGTAACCAAGTTTCATGGTCAAGACTGATCAAGTTAATTGACTAACCTGCTCCCCCCCAACTAGGGCATTACATACCATACCTCTCAACCTCTTAGTTTAAGAAATCTGGACAAAGCCTAAAATAATTTGGAGGGGGGGATCAAAGGCCCAAAAATAGGGACAGATTTTAAATATTGCTCTTACAGACTTAGAATGTTGGTAGAATAACAGGATTTTTGCTAGGATGTATTTTCTGGAGGATATGAAGAATGAAACTCACATATATTTAATTATTTAATGACTTCAGTCCTCTGTAAATTGCCAGAAAACCGCAAATTTTATGAGGTATAGGAAAAAAATATGAGGCAAACATCTGGATATTTGAGAGGTATTAAAAACCAAAGAGCAGCAACTGATTCAGCTTCAGGAACCACAGGCAAGTATGCACACACAACAAATGGTTCACACAATGAATGGTTTACCTAGGTTTCGTCCTTTAATTTTAAACAGACTTCCTCAGAACTACAATCAAATGTATTAACACCAACACAGCCTTTAAACACTCACATTACCAGACATAAATCAAATAATTGAATCAAATTAACCCATGAATGCACATCCATTTAAAGATCCATTTCATAAAAAAGAACAAAAACACAAGTATATATGTATATATGAAATGAAATAAGTATTTCAATTATTGCTTTACGTTATTCCATTAATATCAGTACAACTATAAACCTTAATAACAACACATTTAAAAATGAAAAAAATAATAAAAATAAAGAATAAAATTATACAATAAAAATAATGAGTATAACGAAAATGTATTGTATGATGTATGAAGTACAAAATTGATCACTAAATTCAATTGTATTAATCCATAAGATGTCTATAATTTAAAATAGGGGCAATACTGATACGGTCATTTATACCAGGAAAAGTAGTGGCATCTAATATTAACTGCCACTTCATCTCACTGATGTCAAGATGGACATCCAAAACACTTCCTTGACTGTCCTTAACAATGTGTTGTATGACACAAAACTTGAAGTCATGCCCTTTAAATGATTCAATGTGCCTGACCAGGGCATTAGTATTTCTCATGTGCTTGATGTCAAGCACATGCTCCCTAATTCTATCCCTAAATGCCCTACTAGTCTTACCTATATAAAAGGCAGGACAACAACAGCATTTAGCTAAATACACCACATTGTTAGTGTAACAATCAAAGTGGCCATAAAGATTAATACATGAATTGGCTACAGTTATTTGAGAACCTGTAGGCATAATATACCTACACATGCCACATCTACCACACTTAAAATTACCATTGGGTCTGTTATTACTAATAGGATGGTCACCCCTCCAGTTGCCCCTTTCAAATATTTGTTTAAAAGACCTCCCTTTTCTAAAAATACACATTGGTGGACTTTTCAATTTATCCCAAACCATGTTATCAAGCTTAAGTAACCTCCAATTTTTACGTACAATATGAGTAATATATTTAGTGTCAGAGGAATGAGTTGTAATAAAATGTAATGGTGAAAAATTACCGTCAACAATAGGCATACCATCGGTATGTGCATTGTTAGTTAGCACACTTAATCGCACACCCCCGAAGTTATATATACTTGATATGCCAATGTTGTTGCATTTCACTGATTCATCTACTATCATTGAAGTTAAAAGGGCTTTAAACATACCATGTTGTCTTTTCCTAATAACCTCATCAGAAATATTTTGACACAGAGCAGCTGGATAACCTCTTTTTATGAACATATCCTTAATAAATTCAACCTCATTTAAGAAGTCTCCATCATCACTAGTCATTCTAGCTGCTCTGACCATCTGTCCCTTAATTATTGCTCTCTTCTGATGTTCAGGATGCCAACTAGAATAATTTAAATAAGAATTTGAAAAGGTGGGTTTCCTGTAAATCGATGAAACCAATAATTTATTAGCTCTATCAATTTTCAAATTGACATCCAAATAGGACAACTCATCCATGCTAAAGGCATAAGTAAACTTCAAAAAATTAACAGTGTTATTTATGTATTTTATGAATGTTCCAATAACATCAGTACTACCATCCCATACAATGAATATGTCATCCAAAAAGCGTGTGTAGTACCAAATGTATCTCATTTAACTACTATTAAAGACATATTCCTGTTCCCAAAAGGACATAATAAAGTTGGCATAAATGGGGGCACATGCTGCCCCCATTGCTACCCCTACATTTTGTTTAAAATAATGTCCTTCAAAATATATAAAATTATCATACAACACAATGTCCATTAAAGTTATAAATAAGTTAACCCGATCCTGTTCAAATATACCAGTATTAATTAATCGGCTCTCTAGCCATTGCAAACCAATATCAGTTGGTATAACCGTAAATAAATTACAAACATCAATGGTCAACAAAACAGTATGTGCACTGATCTTAACTGCTTGCAACTTCTGCAAAAAATCCCAAGAATCTTTTGTAATATAATCAAACACTTTAATACCTTTTTGTAAATGAAAGTCCAAAAATTTACTTATGAAGCATGTTTTGCTCCTTTTCCATCAACGATGGGCCTACATTTTATGTTGTCCAGTCTTTTATGTATTTTTGGAATTCCAAATATACTGCTGACCATTGGATAATCATTCAATAAATACTGATGTTCAATCTCATCATTTTGTCCCTGTAATAACAGATCGTCAAGTAATAAATCTATTTTGGAATATGCAATATTAAGCTGATTCAAACTACTCTCTTCATAGGTTTCATCATTCAACATAGTCAACATATGATTAATATAATCATTTTTATCCATAATAACAATACCACTGCCCTTATCGGGCTTCATAAAACTAATTGTATTGTCATTAATCAACTCACTCAAACATCTTTGTTCGTCACTAGTTAAGTTCTTGACACTATCAAATATATGGTTGTTATAATTGTTACTTTTGCCCGTATATTCCCTTATATCCAACTCACATATCTTTTCATAAAGTGCAACAACATTGTTTAAAGGGGGGTTGAATTTACTAGGCTTTTTTAATAAAGTCACTCCACCCTGTTCAATATTGTGTGGAAAAACAAGTTTGAGATTAATTTTTCTTGTAAACAATTTTAAATCAATTAAAATCTCACTTAAGTTCCCCTTGGTAACTGGTACAAAGGAGAAACCTTTAGACAACAGCTGAACATGTTCGTTAGTAATTAATTTAGATGAATAATTATATACCCTATAATCATTAAATTCATTGACAATAATAGTGGGGTAACCTGTTGGAATATCATCATGTTCTTCAAACACCACTTCAATGGCTTCAATTAACTCAGATAACTGCCCATCTATAGGTTCATAGGTTCATACTAGGCTATCTGCCCTAGGGCATTTATAAGCCTAGCCAGAGTGTGTTTGGCTTTCGCCATCCATTTTAAATTATTTTTGCTATGCCTTTTTTTGAGGTTAGTATACTATGCCTCTGTCTAACAGTGACACAGAAGTGATAGCCGGGGTAAACCTATGATCTCCCATCCACTCATCAAGATTCCTCTTGAAGAGAGTCAATGTGGGACTCTACCTAACCTGGACTGGGATTTTATTCCAGAGTGAAGGGAGCCTCTGGGTTATGAATCTGTCCCTCCAGCATGTCCTGTTTATTTCAGTGCTGAGGTTCAAGTCTCTCGAGTGCGTAGCTCAATGGGATTTGGATTTTCTGAGGTGCAGCATGTCCATTAATTCCGGGTTGGCATGGCTTTATACGTCAGGTACAGATCGCCTCTGAGTAGGCGGTATGCCACTGAGTAGAGCTGGAGTTTCTTTAACCGGGCAGCATATGGCATCTGTTTGAGCCCTTTGATCCTCTTAGTGAGGTACTTTTGGGGTCTTTCCAGTTGCTGCAGGTGTCTGGTAAGGCACATCCCAAAAGGGGCATTGCACTCAATTATGGGCCTGATGAGGGATGAGTAAAGAGGCACGATGACCTCCCATGATCTAGATGTGAATCCCTTCATGATTAGGTGGGCTATATAAAATGTTTTTCTAACCACTTTGGCCACGTGGTTGTCAAACGAGAGATTGCTATCAACTTGGGTCCCCAGGTCCCTAATGACTTCTTCTGTACTTAATGGATTACCACCTATGTGGTAATTTGTGGGCACTTTGTTTTTGCCAAAGGGGATGACTATACACTTTTTGGCGTTTAGCTTGAGGCCATGGCTTTGGCACCAGTTGTCTGTTTCTATGAGGCCCTTTTGGAGGATGCTTGTGTCGGCTGGAGAGTTGATTATGGCGCCCAGTTTGCAGTCATCTGCGAACTTGGTTAGCCACAGTCCTTCTGTGTTGGCCTGTACCGCTGAGAAATATATACCGAACAAGAGAGGTCCCAGGACTGAGCCTTGTGGGACACCACTTGTAACTGGTTTGGAGTCTGACATGGCTCCAGCAATTCTAACCATGTGGGTTCTGTCCTTGAGCCAGTTTGCAACCCATCTAGTGACATAGGGGTTTATATTTAAGCTGGTGAGCTTATCTATAATGCCCGAGTGGGGTATTGTATCGAAGGCTTTTGCGAGGTCCAGGTAGGCTGTGTGGACCACCTTCCCCTCGTCAATGGCCTTGGTGACTGTTTCAAAGAAATCGACCAGGGTTAAGAGGCAGGATCTGCCCTTAACAAAGCCAAACTGGGTAGGATCCAGTGTCTGTAGGTCCCCAATATCTTTATTTATGAGGTCCATGATGATCCTTTCCATAGCTTTGCAGACCAAGCTAGTCAGGCTTATGGGGCGATAGTTTCCAGGATCCGTTGAGGCACCACCTTTGTGGAGAGGGACCACTGTTGCTGTATGCCACTCTTTGGGTACATATCCTGTAGTAAGGCTAAGATTGAACAGTAGTTTTATGTTTGGGTTTAGCTCTTCTTGGAGTTCATGTAGGATGCAGCCGGGACACCATCTGGTCCCATTGATGCTGTGTTTTTTGCTTTGGAGAGGGCGGCTCTTACCTGAGCATCTCAGATGTCAGGGGGGCAGCACTCTGTTGGGATAGATATTTGCCCTTTCGGTGGGGAGGGGGGGGAGAAGTTTGCACTGAACCTGTCAGCTAGGATGTTGGCAATGTCTGTGGGCTCGGTGTATTTTTTGTCATTTTGGACTAATTCTGAGCATATCTGGGAATTCCCACCCAGGTTCCTAACATAACTAAAGAAAGCCTTGTGATTATCCTTAGTGTCCTGTGCAATTTTTCTCTCGAAGCTGGCCTTAGACGATTTTATGAGTGCCCATAGTTTTTTGCTAATACTGATCAGAGATGCCTTCCCTTTTTGGGATTTTGCTCTATCATGTAGTAGCTTCCTCCTTCTATTGTATAGTTTGTTTATGGCTGGGGTCCACCAGACAGGACGTCTGCCTTTGGAGGATTGGGTCTTGGTTTTATTTGGGATTACATGATCCATGCATTCCTGAAGGTGTTCATAGAATGCGTTTATAAAGGATTCTGCAGTCTGGGCAGTATTTTCCACAGGCCCAGGGGCTTTGAAAGATTTTGCCTCTGTTTTGAGGCGTGTGAAATTTGCTTTAAGGAAGTTTTTCACTGTGGTTTTCTGGGCAGGGGGTGGGGTCGGGATGTGAATATCCAGTGAGATTAGTTTATGGTCTGATCTTACCAGTGAGGGATACACTTCTGGTCTGGAGCATAGTGTCCCCATGTTGGTGATGATCAGGTCCAGTATGTTTTCCCCTCTTGTGGGAGTGGTAACAAGTTGTTCCATAGCATTTGAGTTTATAAATTCTAGGAACCTTTGGGCTAGGGTGTTGGAGCTAGAGTAATGCTCCCAGTCTATGTTTGGGTAGTTGAAGTCGCCCAATATAATGGTGTTTGGAGAGACCTTCATATTTTCCAGTATTCTCAGGAAGGCCGAGTGGGGTTCCTGTGTTTGGGAGGGTGGTCTGTAGCAGGCTATAAACTGGAAGGCAGTTTTACCCACAGTTAGTTGCACATGGATAGTCTCTGATGCTTCCTGCTGTGCCACCAACCTGGAGGTGTGGGTATCTTTGACGAATATTGATACTCCCCCTCCTTTTGTGGTTTGGTCCAAGTTTTGGGGCCGAAAAGCATGGTATGAGGTATAACCTGGTAGTGCTGGGGTGCTCTCAGGAGCCTTGAACCAGGTTTCTGTTACTGCACAGATATCGATGTTCTACATGCTAAGGAGAGTTTTGAGTGCGTGCATCTTGAGGTTTAGACTTCTGGCGTTGAGTAGCATTACTCTTAGTTTCTTATCCCTTGTGATACCTATGGAGGTGGGTTTGTCTTTTTTCATCACTTACTGATGTTATTTCCAATAGATTAAATGGTAAATGATCTTGCCCATTAATTGACTTAATATTAACTTCATTGTTAATAAATGCCAAAGTTTCAGAATCTTTTGCCACTATCAACTCAATAGGGCTGAATTGTAAATTTGATACTACAGTATTACCCACAACACTGTTATTAATTCCTACATCATCGTTATTAAACTTAAATCCATCCAACAGTGAATAAACACTTAAATTATTTAACATTTCAGTATCAACATCAATAGAATCATCAAATAATAAAACACTACCATTTGTTGTATTAATAGAATCAGTCCGCACAGTCTTTAAAGCAAATTCATTGTCATTTGAAATGTCACAAGCCAGCGTCTCACCCGTAAATTCATAAATTTGATGAGTATGTAAAACTTGAATGCTTAATTTCGCTTAATTGGCTACAGTCACTAAAAATGTCATTCTGCGAATACACATTGCCTAATGGTATCTTGCCAGTACCATGTCCAACAACATTAGTTAACACCATTTGTTTTGACCCACCTGACGCTGCTGTTGAGGGTAAGTCCACTTTTCCTTCGGTCTCGCTCCTTGTTTCTGAAATTCGCTGCTGTTGTCGTCTGAGTGGTTCTGGGCCCCATACGCGCGGTTCCTCAACCTCTCGGAACGTCTCAGTTCTCCATCTAAAGGGGAAGCTGCCAGCTTGGTTCACCTGTTATAGTCATCCGACCTTTCCATCATTTCCTGTCCCTCCTCCATGGCATGATTGGCTATACGTCTCTGATTACCTCGATTACCTGCTGAAAGCGGATATACCTTCCCAGTTTTATATTCCTCAGTGTCACGCAGAATTTTGTTGGACTTCCTTTGATAAATGGAAGAACAACTTACGTCAATACTTGCTAACATGTTATTATAGTTGGTATAATAATGATCAAAATTAAGATCAGTTAGAATAACTTCATTTTCCTCCTCCAACTCGACCATATAAAAAGCAATCAATTGATCATTGAACTTAATCATAATATTCATAAGTTCAATTCCTGTCCGATTATATAATTTATGCACTTCTTCAATCATCTCTTCCTTGCCCTCGATCCCATTGGGGTATTTCCAGGTGCACAAACCATGTGGGACCATACCCTTATCCACATTTTTATGCAAATAACAATTTTCTATTTGTAACTTTTTCATATTAAAAAGTTTTTTCTCAAATTCTTTTAATCGCTCAGACAAGGTTTTGTCAGTTTTTTTGGGACCCTCATTAATTGTGCTATCTTGCTGGAAATTATACTTATTAACTTTCCATCGCATTTTATCCATGTCACCACCACATTTCTTAGCATTACTGTTCACACTAGCCTCATTAGGCACTCTCTCCCCAGTATTCACCTCAAGAGTTCCAGTTGCTGAACTTGAAGCTGACAGAATTCTTGGCGTTGGCTGTGTTAATGGAACACCAAGACTGCCAAAAGTCCCACTGTGACTAACTACAAACTGTTGTCTGTCCACCAACTGTTTTATTTGCATAGTATACTCAGTAAGTTGATTGTTAATGTGTTCCAGCAGTCCCATGATGTCCGAATTCGATTCCACGCTCTCCATAACAAACTGATAAATGTACACAGCACCACAATAAACTATTAAAAAAAAAGAGCAGCAACCGATTCAGCTTCAGGAACTGCAGGCAAGTACGCACACACAACAAATGGTTCACACAACGAATGGTTTACCTAGGTTTCGTCCTTTAATTTTGAGCAGACTTCCTCAGAACTACAATCAAATGTATTAACACCAACACAGCCTATAAATACTCACATTACCATACATAAATTAAATAATTAAGAATCCAATTAACCCATGAATGCACATCCATTTAAAGATCCATTTCATAAAAAAGAACAAAAACACAAGTATATATGTATATATGAAATTAAATAAATATTTCAATTATTGCTTTACATTATTCCATTAATATCAGTACAACTATGAACCTTAATAACAACACATTTAAAAATGAAAAAAATAATAAAAATAAAGAATAAAATTATACAATAAAAATAATGAGTATAACGAAAACGTATTGTATGATGTATGAAGTACAAAATTGATCACTAAATTCTTTCAAAGGGCATGGTTTTTAATAGTTTATTGTGGTGCTGTGTACATTTATCAGTTTGTTATGGAGAGCATGGAATTGAATTCGGACATCATGGGACTGCTGGAAAGCATTAACAATCAACTTACTGAGCATACTATGCAAATAAAACAGTTGGTGGACAGACAACAGTGTGTAGTTAGTCACAGTGGGACTTTTGGCAGTCTTGGTGTTCCATTAATACAGCCAACACCAAGAATTATGTCAGCGTCAAGTTCAGCAACTGGAACACTCTTGAGGTTAATACTGGGGAGAGTGTGCCTAATGCTAAGAATACTAGTGTGAACACTAATGCTAAGAAATGTGGTGGTGACATGGATAAAATGTGATGGAAAGTTAATAAGTATAATTTCCAGCAAGATAGCACAATTAATGAGGGTCCCCAAAAAAATGACAAAACCTTGTCTGAGCGATTAAAAGAATTTGAGAAAAAACTTTTTAATATGAAAAAGTTACAAATAGAAAATTGTTATTTGCATAAAAATGTGGATAAGGGTATGGTCCCACGTGGTTTGCAGACCTGGAAATACCCCAATGGGATCGAGGGCAAGGAAGAGATGATTGAAGAAGTGCATAAATTATATGATCGGACAGGAAATGAACTTGATTAAGTTCAATGATCAATTGATTGCTCATTATATGGTCGAGTTGGAGGTGGAAAATGAAGTTATTCTAACTGATCTTAATTTTGATCATTATTATACCAACTATAATAACATGTTAGCAAGTACTGACGTAAGTTGTTCTTCCATTTATCAAAGGAAGTCCAACAAAATTCTGCGTGACACTGAGGAATATAAAACTGGGAAGGTATATCCTCTTTCAGCAGGTAATCGAGGTAATCGGAGACGTATAGCCAATCATGCCATGGAGGAGGGACAGGAAATGATGGAAAGGTCGGATGACTATAACAGGCGAACCAAGCTGGCGGCTTCCCCTTTAGATGGAGAACTGAGGTGTTCCGAGAGGTTGAGGAACCGTGCGTATGGGGCCCAGAACCACTCAGACGACAACAGCAGCGAATTTCAGAGACAAGGAGTGAGACCGAAGGAAAAGTGGACTTACCCTCAACAGCAGCGTCAGGTGGGTCAAAACAAATGGCGTTAACTAATGTTGTTGGACATGGTACTGGCAAGATACCATTAGGCAATGTGTATTCGCAGAATGACATTTTTAGTGACTGTAGCCAATTAAGCGAAATTAAGCATTTAAGTTTTACATACTCATCAAATTATGAATTTACGGGTGAGATGCTGGCTTGTGACATTTCAAATGACAATGAATTTGCTTTAAAGACTGTGTGGACTGATTCTATTAATACAACAAATGGTAGTGTTTTATTATTTGATGATTCTATTGATGTTGATACTGAAATTTTTAATAATTTAAGTGTTTATTCACTGTTGGATGGATTTAAGTTTAATAACAATGATGTAGGAATTAATAGGTTCATTAGTTCATAGGTTCATACTAGGCTATCTGCCCGAGGGCATTTACAAGCCTAGCCCATAGTTTTGTGGCTTACGCCACCCCTTTAGTATGGGGAACTATACCCATTATTTTGCTGTGCCTCTGTCGAGCAGTGACACTGAGGTAATCCCTGGGGTATATCTGCGATCTCCCATCCATTGGTCAAGATTTCTCTTGAACAAGGCCAGCGAGGTGCTCTGCCTCACATATACCGGGATTTTGTTCCACAGCATAGGGAGTCTTTGGGTGATGAATCTATCCCTCCAGCACGTCCTATTAATAGCCGTGTCGAGGTTTAAGTCTCCCGCCCTTGTGGCTCTGACGGATCTAGATTTTTTGAGGTGAAGCATATTCATCAAATCTGGGTTTGACATGGCCTTGTATGTTAGGCAAAGTTCACCTCTGAGCAAGCGGTAAGCGACTGAATAGAGCTGGAGTTCTTTCAGTCGGGCAGCATAGGACAGATGTTTGAGACCCTTTATCCTTTTGGTGAGGAACTTTTGTGGCCTCTCCAGCTGCTGAAAGTGTCAGGTCAGATACATTCCGAATGGGGCATTAATAACAGTGTTGCAGGTAATACTGTGGTATCAAATTTACAATTCAGCCCTATTGAGTTGATAGTGGCAAAAGATTCTGAAACTTTGGCATTAATTAACAATGAAGTTAATACTAAGTCAATTAATCGGCAAGATCATTTACCATTTAATCTATTGGAAATAACATCAGTAAGTGATGAAACAAGTATAGATGGGCAGTTATCTGAGTTAATTGAAGCCATTGAAGTGGTGTTTGAAGAACATGATGATATTCCAACAGGTTACCCCACTATTATTGTCAATGAATTTAATGATTATAGGGTATATAATTATTCATCTAAATTAATTACTAACGAACATGTTCAGCTGTTGTCTAAAGGTTTCTCCTTTGTACCAGTTACCAAGGGGAACTTAAGTGAGATTTTAATTGATTTAAAATTGTTTACAAGAAAAATGAATCTCAAACTTGTTTTTCCACACAATATTGAACAGGGTGGAGTGACTTTATTAAAAAAGCCTAGTAAATTCAACCCCCCTTTAAACAATGTTGTTGCACTTTATAAAAAGATATGTGAGCTGGATGTAAGGGAATATATGGGCAAAAGTAACAATTATAACAACCATATGTTTGATAGTGTCAAGAACTTAACTAGTGACGAACAAAGATGTTTGAGTGAGCTGATTAATGACAATACAATTTGGTTTATGAAGCCCGATAAGGGCAGTGGTATTGTTATTATGGATAAAAATGATAATATTAATCATATGTTGACTATGTTGAATGATGAAACCTATGAAGAGAGTAGTTTGAATCAGCTTAATATTGCATATTCCAAAATAGATTTATTACTTGATGATCTGTTATTACAGGGACAAATTGATGAGATTGAACATCAGTATTTATTGAATGATTATCCAATGGTCAGCAGTATATTTGGAATTCCAAAAATACATAAAGGACTGGACAACATAAAATTTAGGCCCATCGTTGATGGGAAAAGGAGCAAAACATGCTTCATAAATACATTTTTGGACTTTCATTTACAAAAAGGTATTAAAGTGTTTGATTATATTACAAAAGATTCTTGGGATTTTTTGCAGAAGTTGCAAGCAGTTAAGATCAGTGCACATACTGTTTTCTTGACCATTGATGTTTGTAATTTATTTACGGTTATACCAACTGATATTGATTTGTAATGGCTAGAGAGCCAATTAATTAATACTGGTATATTTGAACAGGATCGGGTTAACTTATTTATAACTTTAATGGACATTGTGTTGTAAAATAATTTTATATATTTTGAAGGACATTATTTTAAACAAAACATAGGGGTAGCAATGGGGGCAGCATGTGCCTCCATTTATGCCAACTTTATTATGTCCTTTTGGGAACAGGAATATGTCTTTAATAGTAGTTATATGAGATACATTCGGTACTACACATGCTTTTTGGATGACATATTCATTGTATGGGATGGTAGTACCGATGTTATTGGAACATTCATAAAATATATAAATAACACTGTTAATTTTTTGAAGTTTACTTATGCCTTTAGCATGGATGAGTTGTCCTATTTGGATGTCAATTTGAAAATTGATAGAACTGATAAATTATTGGTTTCATCAATTTACAGGAAACCCACCTTTTCAAATTCTTATTTAAATTATTCTAGTTGGCATCCTGAACATCAGAAGAGAGCAATAATTAAGGGACAGATGGTCAGAGCAGCTAGAATGACTAGTGATGACAGAGACTTCTTAAATGAGGTTGAATTTATTAAGGATATGTTCATAAAAAGAGGTTATCCAGCTGCTCTGTGTCAAAATATTTCTGATGAGGTTATTAGGAAAAGACAACATGGTATATATAAAGCCCTTTTAACTTCAATGATAGTAGATGAATCAGTGAAATGCAACAACATTGGCATATCAAGTATATATAACTCCGGGGGTGTGCGATTAAGTGTGCTAACTAACAATGCACATACCGATGGTATGCCTGTTGTTGATGGTAATTTTTCACCATTACATTTTATTACAACGTATTCCTCCAACACTAAATATATTACCCATATTGTACGTAAAAATTGGAGGTTACTTAAGCTTGATAACGTGGTTTTGGATAAATTGAAAAGTCCACCAATGTCTGTTTTTAGAAAAGGGAGGTCTTTTAAACAAATATTTGAAAGGGGCAACTGGAGGGGCGACCATCCTATTAGTAATAATAGACCCAATGGTAATTTTAAGTGTGGTAGATGTGGCATGTGTAGGTATATTATGCCTACAGGTTCTTAAATAACTGTAGCCAATTTATGTATTAATCTTTATGGCCACTTTGATTGTTACACTAACAATGTGGTTTATTTAGCTAAATGCTGTTGTTGTCCTGCCTTTTATATAAGTAAGACTAGTAGGGCATTTAGGGATAAAATTAGGAAGCATGTGCTTGACATCAAGCACATGAGAAATACTAATGCCCTGGTCAGGCACATTGAATCATTTAAAGGGCATGACTTTATGTTTTGTGTCATACAACACATTGTTAAGGACAGTCAAGGAAGTGTTTTGGATGTCCATCTTGACATCAGTGAGATGAAGTGGCATTTAATATTAGATGCCACTACTTTTCCTGGTATAAATGACCATATCAATATTGCCCCTATTTTAAAGTATAGACATCTTATGGGTTAATACAATTGAATTTAGTGATCAATTTTGTACTTCATACATCATACAATACATTTTTGTTATACTCATTATTTTTATTGTATAATTTTATTCTTTATTTTTATTATTTTTTTTCATTTTTAAATGTGTTGTTATTAAGGTTCATAGTTGTATTGGTATTAATGGAATAACGTAAAGCAATAATTGAAATATTTATTTCATTTCATATATACATATATACTTGTGTTTTTGTTCTTTTTTATGAAATGGATCTTTAAATGGATGTGCATTCATGGGTTAATTGGATTCAATTATTTAATTTATGTATGGTAATGTGAGTATTTAAAGGCTGTGTTGGTGTTAATACATTTGATTGTAGTTCTGAGGAAGTCTGTTTAAAATTAAAGGACGAAACCTAGGTAAACCATTCATTGTGTGAACCATTTGTTGTGTGTGCATACTTGCCTGCAGTTCCTGAAACTGAATCGGTTGCTGCTCTTTGGTTTTTAATAGTTTATTGTGGTGCTGTGTACATTTATATTTGAGAGGTATGCATACCTCTCAACCTGTTAGTGCAAGAAATCTGGACAAAGCCTAAAATAATGGGGATAGAATGGCCCAAAAATAGGGGTAGATTTTAATTATTGCTCATTTTAACTTAGTTGCTAGAATAACAGGATTTATGTTAGCATGAATTTTTTGAAGGATATGAGGTCAAACTCATATATATGTCATTATTTAGCTACTTAAATCCTCCTTGAATTGCCAGAAAACCACAATTTTTATGATAAGCAGACCGAATCTATGAGGCTAAATCTGGACATTTGAGAGGTATTTTAAAAACATATACATCCACACACACATCTACCTTCTCTCACACAGCACAGCAACACACACACACACACACACACACCCACACACACCCACACACACCCACACACACCCACACACACACACACACACACACACACACACACACACACACACACACACACACACACACGCACACACACACACACACACTCGCGCGCGTGCACACAGTCTCGCACATCAACAGAATGACTACTTTAAACTACATACACTCACATAAATATAAAGATATATATATATATATATATATATATATATGCATACATACATATTTTCTCTTTGAAATGAATGGAACCATTAGTTTAAATTCTAAATGTTATATATATATATATATATATATATATATATATATATATATATATATATATATATATATATATATATATACATATAAAATGTAAATGTGAGAATATGTGTGCATGTGTATACAGACACATTTTATATATATATATATATATATATATATATATATATATATATATATATATATATATATTCATATCTGTGCATATATGTATATGCAAATAAATATATATGTGTGTGAATATCTATCTATATATAAACATAGATACATAGTAGAGAAACAGAGATTTATAAACAACTTGACAACACATTTTTATGGTTCTACTATTACTGGGTATGAAGTGGAGGCCAGTACTGGACCTTCCAGACTAAAGAGGAAAGAAGGAGGTGGTGGAACCCTATGGGCTTTCAGTACTTGCACACTTTGCTCAAAATATAACAACCACCCTGATGATTATTATGACTTGATTGTTAATTTGTACATCTCTTAATGTGACATGAACCTATCTTTTTATCTGATGTAAACTCTGGTTCTTTGTAAAACCGAGAGGGAGTCAGTCGACCCCTTGGACAATCACACAAAAATAGTTGTAAATGACAAGACTGCAGTTTCAATGCAACACTGCAGTGTAGCGATAGTAACAACATTCAAACAGCAGAGGGCGTAGGTCAGCCACAGAGACATTGCTGCTGTAGAAGTGTCCTGGAATTTGCGTTATGTGTCAGTTTGAGCATTTCTAGTCTAGGTAGCAACATTTATTTTTTAACTTTTCAATCTTCCTTGTTAGATTGTCTACAGGCAGAGAGAGCTTAACAGCAACTTAACCAACTAACTGGGAATTCACAAGCATACAGACTAGCATCCATTCTCAAAAATACATAAATAATTTAAAAAGCTCCTTAACTTGTGATATTTATTTTGTTCTTATCTTGACGGCCTTATTTTGATGGTCGTTGTTACCCAAGACAGTCAAAAATGTTTTCATTAGAAATTGCCGTAGAGCTATATACACCTAGTTGTAAATGTTGATCAAGGAACAGTATATGGTTGGAAAGACAGCTAATGTGTAAACAATTCAACTACTCAACATAAATACTCCCATTTGTGTGGTAATTAAAGCTATTTTTTAAATTACAGCTCCATAAAACATTCTGAACTGTAGGGTAGCATGAACATATTCATATCTATTTTTCTTAGTTTTAAGAATACAATATGAGTTTACACACACACACACACACACACACACACACACACACACACACACACACACACACACACACACACACACACACACTTACCTTCTCTCTTACAGGAAAGGCTATTTTAAATTCCACGTAAGTGTGGAATGACTTCACATCTGTGGTGGCATACATGCATGCTTAGATATACTACATCACCAAAATGTTATTTGTTTAGTAAACGGAAGATTTTTTTCAAAATGGAGAGCTCAGAGTTCTCTAATTTAAATAACTGAAGCACCGAACAGCAGCACTGAAAACATTTTTTTTTAAGTCAAAATTCAGGGGGGGGGGTGCAAATGCACCCTCTTGCACCCGCCTGTGGGTGCCCTTGATTTAGTGTGATATAAATACATCTGTTATTTGGAGTAAACTGATATATTAATAGATGTGATCAGGAAGTTACATCATGGTTTGTATATAAAGGTTTTGGCTTTAGAGAATATAGCACTGAAAATGAAAAAATCTGTTTAAAGGTGAAACCATGGTTTGCTGCTGCTGAAATTTGAAATTAAAGGAGTACTACATTTTTTGAGTGCTGGAAGCTTTTTTTTATTTTGGAAGTTTTATGTGAACAGTCAAAGAGTGATCCTTTAAAGCAAATTTAAAGTGACTGAAAATACAAAAAAAATAAAACTTTTTTTTTTTGCAAGGGACAAGTTCCCTGTTAATCCCTAGCACCTCCTGCTGTTTATATATACTAACTCCAAGAGTACACAACAGTGGTGTAAGGACAACTTCCTTTACCGTCCTGCACCATAATCCTATAAAAAGGGTGCTGGCAAAAAATCCATTTGAGTAAACATTCACTATTATGAGCATTTGCTTTTTTAACACCAGGAAAAAGCATCAAATGGTAATCATCTTTATTTGCATACATATATCTATCTAGCTATATATTGATAGTGTAACACAAATGGTATTGTTACCTCATAGCAAGTAGGTCTCTGGTTTAGTTCTCAGTTAGGTGTCCTTCCACACAGAGTCAGGATGTTGTGTGTTTATGTCAATTTTTCCAGGTATTCCAGTTTCCTCCCATGCCCTACAGATATGGAGTAGGCATATTGGGGACTACATTATCAGTAGCTATGTATGCAGTTTGTGTGTGTGTGGAATGAAAGAAAGGCCAGTCAGTCTACAACTATTTCCTGCTGGCAAACTTTGTGCATGGTGGTGGCTGTTCATGGAGTCGCTATAGGAGTCAGATGTGATGTGACACCAATGGAATGAGGTATTTATATATACATATATATATATATATATATATATATATATATATATATATAAATATATATATATATATATATATATATGTATATATATATACACACACACACACACACACACACACACACACACACACACACACACACACACACACGCGCGCACATCTGATGTACAGGATATGAGTGACAAAAACTGACATGAAATGAGAACTGCAATCACTGTAATGTCATTTACCGTATTGCTAAATATTTTTGACTGCACTTCATTTTTCCTAACATCATTTAGCATAACATGAGAACAGCTCAGGACAATGTTGCATCATCATTTAATTTTTTAAGTTTCCTTTTGAGTTATTTGCTTTCATAATTGCAGTGCTACATGTATTCTTTGTATTAAATTAATACATTTCTACCAGCTCACATTCTTTCTGGTTGTTTTGCTATCCACAATTTTAACAAATCATGCTGGAAGCAAGATTGATGGAATTAGAGGACGGAAAGGATGGAATATATGTAAATATGCAAATATATGTAAGCTGCATAACTTTTTCTTCTATATCGAAAACACCAGACCTTTTTCACTTCACCAACCACTATAGTTATGATAAGATGGAATTCACTGACATCACCATCTATAAGGACAGAAAAGAGGAGAAGCTTAAGAAAACCTATACAAGTGAATCTACTTCTACATGCTAACATCATGCACCTAAAATTACTAAAAAATGTCATCAAACCACATGGGAATAAAAATAGCCAGAGTTTCTGGACAGATGGACCGATTTCTCACCAACCTAAATCAACTGCAGCAAGACTTTCTGGAAAGGAGATACAATGAGAATTTGATGTCTAACATACTGGAACCCATTAAACTCTTCAAACAAAATAATTATCCAGTACAATGAACCTCATAGAAGGATACCATTACAGGCCACAAAATACCAGAAGGAAATGACAAATATAAAAAGATTATGACCCTAACTTATTCCAAAGATTCACATGTAATAAAAAGAAAAATAGTCAAAAACTGGAGCATCATTAGGAGAACCAGTCTATCAGTCAGACTCTAGACCCACAACCATCCTTCATTTATAGAAAAGGAAGAAACATTAGAAGCTGGATGGAAAATGTTAAAGGAATTAGTGCACCCACATAATTACAGGTAGAACCCTTCCCTGCAAACCCCCAGTCAGAAGAACTATTTTATCTGTCCAAACTCAAAAAAAAAAAAAAAGAAATATGTCTGCAATGACAGATATAATTGCAATAGTAACTCTGTAGTATACTTGGCAACCTGCATAAAATGCAAAGCATATTACATTGGTAAAACAATTAACCCTCTCAAAATAAGAGTGATCAAACTCTTTTCAGACATCAGGCTTAAATACTTCAATATCCCATTGTCCAGACATGCGCAGATCTGCAGGAACTAAGAGAAATTTGTTTTTCATGTAATAGACAGAGTACAGTTGGGCCCATTACAAGGCAGTCTGAATGCAATGCTAGAGAAAAAAAGAACTTGACTGGCAGATTTGACTTAAAGCTTATTGGAAACCCAGACTCAATTGGACATGCTCCAATAAGAGTATACTCATGTTAAAGAAACTGGAGTATGATAATGTTTACTGCTGGCAACTCATGTTTTTTTCTTTTCTCTATCTCTTTCTTTTTTTTTAAACTTTATTAAGTTTCAACAAACATTAATAAATAAATACAAAACAAACCAACAACTAAAACAAATAAAACTATATACAAACTCCATAACAAATGTTAATAGAAGCTAGTAACATTAGTACTTTTCTAACAAATCTTTAAGTTTTTGCCAATCTAACTTCTTATGGGTAGTATTCGTAATTTTAGTACAACTGGTTTGCGGTTCTTTATTACACACATTTTTGCTAGATTAATAAACTCAGAAAAAGAGAGGATCGTTTTAGTTTTCTAATTCATTGCAATAACCTTTCAATGGGAACATTTAATAGAATCAAAGATTCAGTAATGTTATATTTGTCTGACCATAAGGCTTTAACAATGTTCCCAAATTGTTTCCAAAATGCAGTAAGCATTTGGCATTCTAGAATCATATGCTTCCAGTCTGCTTCCACTCTCCAACATCTTAAATTTTCTTTTTTTTTATAAAACAAAGCTACTTTATTTGGTGTTAAAAAAAAAATCTTCTATGTAAAAACTTCCAGGTGAAGATTTTTCATTAGATAGATGATACCGAGTTACTAGATGATTTCAGATATAAAGTTTTATTTTCTTCTGAAAATGCCACTTTATTTATATCTGTAGACTATTCCCAATGGGACACATCCAAGTCTATAAATTCAGATATTAGAATTCTATAAATTATTGATAAATATGATATATAGGATCATAGGATCATAGGATCATAGGAGGCTACTAGGCTAATGGCCCTGGGGCCCTTACAAGCCTAGCCAAGAGTTTATCCCCAAAAAAGAACTTCAGTCAGAACCTGACGCCCCTATCAATGAGGGACAAAGGTGGAAGAGTTTATATCTTTTTTTAATTTCTCCAAATGTTTTGGATTTGTAATACTGTGTCAGGGATGGAACCTATTCCTAAGCCAGGGTACACTCAGAGTTTGCGTAATTTGTGTTGCTTCACTACTTGAAGTTATCCAAGGGTGCTATTTTCAGAACTCACAATATACCTAGAACTGCCTCCTTATGCAGTTCATATGGGGGTGTCTGTACTGGCAGCACATTTAACAGAAATCGTAAATTCTTTCTTATTAGTTCTCTTGCTACTACTGCTAATACTGCCACTGAAAGAGATGGCCTAGCTAACTTTCTTCTATACTACTTTCATTTCTGCTTGCAAAATCAGGCATTTTATGACTTTGTGTCTCTCAATATATAAGACGCTATAATTGCCGCATGTAGCACTAAAGAACAGCAGTCTCAGAGATAGCACATTTAAGAAGCAGAAATATAGGGGCACAGCTCTTCCCTATATATATATATATATATATATATATATATATATATATATATATATATATATATATATATATATATATATATATATATATATATATATATATATATATATATATATATATATATATATATATATTCACTTCATAATCTCGAAATACTGAAATCTTGAAATTCAGTTTTTCGGGACCATGGAATCGAATCCACACAACACTGAAACACCAAAACCACAAATCCCAAAACCACAAAATTCAAACCACCTAAAACACAGCAGACACCAGACCACAACACCCACATCACAACATAAACAAAACAACACACATCCACAAACCTACAACACAAATAAGCAGGGGGGGCAAGCCCCCCATGCATGCCCCCATGTGGGGGGGGGGGCTGCACCCCCACTTACATATAATTATATGGGTTCATGTCATTTGATCGACAGTTCATTTCACTGACAGTTAATTTCACTGACAGTTCATTACATCGACAAGCATTTGCCCCCTTCCCCAATGTTGTGCGACCCTGGAGTTGATATATATATATAGTTAGGGGGGGTGTGGGGGGCACAGCCCCCATTAGAGGTGGGGCAAAGCCCCCCACCTAAAATGCTTGTCGATGTAATGAACTGTCAGTGAAATGAACGGTCAGTGAAATGAACTGTCGATCAAAAGACATGAACCCAATTTTATATATATATATATATGTATATATATATATATATATATATATATATATATATATATATATATATACTAACTCCAAGATGACGCAAACAGTAAACAAAAGCACACACACACACACACACACACACACACACACACACACACACACACACACACACACACACACACATTCTACAGTCCCTCCCACAATCACACTTATCAGCACACTCACATAAACTCAAACTCCCACCCAAAACCCTTACAAAACACTCACTTACCTGACATAACATCTAAATCCACACACGGTACTGCATACCACCCATATACAATCTCAGACATTTCGTAGCGTAAAGCCATAACCGCGAATTCGAGCTATTCGAATTTGCGATTATGTACTTTCGCTATTTTCAACTTTGATTTTATAATCTCGAGGTACTGAAATTCGGCATTTTAGTATGTCGATATTATAAAGTGTTTAAATATATATATATATATATATATATATATATATATATATATATATATATATATATATATATATATATAATATAGATATATATATATATCACTTGTTGTTGTTGTGTCTTTCGGCTTTTCCCGGTTAGGGGTCACCACAGCAGAACTCCGGTCCGCTAATGATTGGCAGTAGATTTTTACGTGCCAAGTTGCCAGCCCTGACACACAACCTTCAACGAAGGTACGCCCATTCATGCTTGTCTCCAGACAGAAGATGCTCTAGCTGAGAATCGAATGGGACAATGTCTTACTGTGAGGCGACAGCGCTACCGCAGCACCACCACCACAGTATATATATATATATATATATATATATATATGTGGAAATCCCATACCTAAGATATTAGAATTGTTTTTAGAGTATAGTACTCTAAAAACAATTCTAATATCTTAGGTATGGGATTTCCATTCATAACTAATGGCATTTAAAACTTCCTGAATGTCTGTATATTCAACCAATTAAGTTTATTAGTATTATATCTAGCCAAATGATTTTCTGCAGTATTTACTTTATTTTTGTCTAAAAATTGAAACCAGAACTTTAAGTTATTCACCTCTAATTTTGCTGTTATATTTATATTAAAAGATTTCAGGCAGCCAATAGTATGTGCAATAGGAAACATCAAGACCATTAGTTGTTTAACCAAATGATTACTGTACATTATTGTTTTAAAAATGTTTAGTATATGATTAATACCAAATGTGTATATCTTGGTGTTTCTATTATTTATATAATAGTCTTTTAGAACCCAATATATTACAATAACATCTGGTGAAATATTAAAGCTTATTTCAGTAGAGTATTTGAGGATAAAATTGCTTCATGTAAAAGTTTCCAATTTGAGTTACATGATGAATATAACCAATGACTTACAATGTTTAAATTGACTAATTTAATGAAATGTTCTATATTAGGAACACAATACCTCTTCCCAGCTCTTTATATGTCAATCATAAGGTATTCTTGGCTTTGGGGGATACCATAAAACTTTGTTAATATAGAATGTAACCTTTTAATGATTTTTTTTAGAAGGCAAAAAGATTTTTGGCAAAATTATAATTTTTCTTAATGTAAGTCTGTTTTCCATTGGGAAATACATTCTATTCCAGTTCTCCATTAACTGTTTTATATAATTAATTAAGTTATTATAGTTTACTATTACTGTTTCCTTCTAATTAGTTTTTTATATTAACTGCTAAATATTTAAGTTGTTTATTTTCCCAATTGAATTCTTTCAAATTTGCTAACTTGGGGGTTACTGTTTTATTTATAAATAATGTTTCTGTTTTATTATGATTACATTTTAGACCAAATTTTTTTTGAAAATATTTTTTGTATAAGTAATGTTATGATTTGCTATCTAATGAAGATTTAATATTACTAATAGTTAATAAAATGCCATCTGAAAATAATTTAACTTTGGGATTATAATTATCATTAACAGAAAGACCTTTTTATTTTAATATTATTTCGAATATTTGCTGCAAAGGGTTCAATTGACAGGGCAAATAATAACAGGGATAACGGGCAACCCTGTTTTGTCCCTTTTAAAATTTTAAAAGAACTAGAGATAAATGATCCAATTTTGACAAAAGAAAAAGTATTATTATATAACTTCCCTATTATTTCTATAAATCTTGAAGATAAATTATATTCTTTACGAACTTCTTGAAGATAAGTGCAATTTATTGAATCAAAAGCTTTATCCAAGTCTAAGCTCAGTATTGCTAGTTTTTTTTTTACCTTTGTTAGCAATATCTATTAAAGATAGAACTCTAATGATGTTGTCCTGTAAGTTTCTACTAAAAATAAAGCCAGTTTGATCTTCATTAATTAAGTTAGGTATTATATTATTTAATCTTTTTGCCAGAAGATAAGATCCAACCATAAAGCGGTCACTTTCAAAGTCAACTTCTCCCCTGACCCCAGCCAGTGTCAAACAAAAAAATTTCTCCAAAGCTGATTACAACCTCCTGAGGGATGGTATAAGTAACTTCACAGTCCCCTACCCTCTGTTGGAACTGGCACCAATGTCCAAATCCACACCAAAGTACTCTACAAGCACTTATATAGATGCATGTACCTGACAGGACAAGATCATCCTCCGCAAGGAAGAATAAACCTGTCTGGTGGACATCTGCAATAAATAAACTATATAACAAAAGGAAAAAAAAATGCTGTCCAGGACCAAGAAGGAGCAGGTGCCCAAGTGGAAGCAATCTCTCCTTAGCCTGAACAAGCAAATAAGAGCACTAGTGAAATCCTCCAAAGCCAACTTTGAGTCCAAATTGGCCACATCTACTAGAGACAATCATAAGGCCTTCTTTACATATGTCAGCAATCTCAAATGAAGCACCCAGATAAGTTCAAGGACACCACATACACAAATGCTGTAGATATAGCCAACCTAGTGGCTGACAGACTCAGTGAAAACTTCACCCCTCTGTCCCCCCCATTAGTAAATTAGGACATCCCCAGTATCTGGCCCCTCCCCTTATAGCTAGGGAACAGGTCATCACTATCCTCTCAAAGGCAAAAAATGCAGCCTCCATGGGATCCAATAACATCCCAGGCTCAGTTTACATGAACTCAAGCATGAACTTGCAGCACCATTAGGCACCCTATTCAACCAAAGCCTGAGTACCGGCTTTGTCCCACCTGAGTGGAGGACAGCCACTGTCATCCCTTTGCACAAAGGTGGAGCTTCCACTGATCCAGGAAATTATAGACCCATCAGCCTAACTAGCCTGATCTGCAAGGCCATGGAATAAATTATGGACCTCATTAACAGGGGCACTGGCAACCTCCAAACACTCGACCACACACAGTTTGGCTTTGTCACGGGGAGGTCATGTCTATTAAATCTAGCTGACTTCTTTGAGGCGGTCATCAAAGCCATGGACGAAGGGAAGACAGTGCACACTGCCTATCTTGACCTGGCCAAGGCCTTTCGACACTATTTCCCACTCGGGCATAGTAGACAAACTCTTCCAACTAGGTATCAATCCATATGTTATCAGATGGGTAGCAAACTGGCTCACTGATAGAACCCACCTAATCAAAATAGGGGAAGCCACCTCAAGCATTAGACACATAATGAGCGGCATACCCCAGGGATCGGTCTTGGGACTTCTGTTATTTGGGATATACTTCTCTGAGGTGCAACTCAAAACCAGTGGGCTATAGCTGACCCAGTTTGCAGATGACTGCAAGCTGGATGTGGTCATCAATTTCCCAAGTGATGTGGACGTCCTCCAAGAGTGTCTCACTCAAACAAATGACTGGTGCTAGAAACATGGCCTCAAGTTGAATGCCAAAAAATATGTCATCATCCCCTTTGGGGAGAGTGATGTCTCCACATATCATCAGGCCAATTATTGAGTACAGTGCCCCATTTGAGATGTACCTCGCAAAACACATGCAGCAGCTGGAGAGACCACAGATGTTCCTCACCAGAAGAATCCAGGGCCTCAAACATCTACCCTACACAGATAGGCTAAAAGCCCCGTCCCTCTACTCAGTTTCATACAGACTCCTCAGTAGTGACCTCTGTCTGGCATACAAAGCAATCTCAGACCCTGCCTTGATGGGAACTACTGCATATCCACAAGTCAAGCTCCACTTGAGTAACCCACACCCGCGACCTCAGCCTGGTCTGTGACATAAATAGGATTGTTGGGATAGATTTGTGTCCCAGAGGCTCCCCCATCTGTGGAATAGAATCCCTCTCCATGTCAAGCAGAGTGCCTCATTGTCCCTTGTCAAGTGCAACCTGGATAACTGGATGGGAAACAGAAAATACACCGTTGGGATTCAACCCATGTCACTAATGGACAGGTTCTTTGGGTGCTGACTTGTCTAAACATGGGCTAAATTCTTGGCTAGGCTTATAAGGGCCTCAGGGCCAATAGCCTAGTAACTTCCTATGATCCTACGATCCTATGATCCAGACCTTTTTATTTTAATATTATTTCGAATATTTGCTGCAAAGGGTTCAATTGACAGGGCAAATAATAACAGGGATAACGGGCAACCCTGTTTTGTCCCTTTTAAAATTTTAAAAGAACTAGAGATAAATGATCCAATTTTGACAAAAGAAAAAGTATTATTATATAACTTCCCTATTATTTCTATAAATCTTGAAGATAAATTATATTCTTTACGAACTTCTTGAAGATAAGTGCAATTTATTGAATCAAAAGCTTTATCCAAGTCTAAGCTCAGTATTGCTAGTTTTTTTTTTACCTTTGTTAGCAATATCTATTAAAGATAGAACTCTAATGATGTTGTCCTGTAAGTTTCTACTAAAAATAAAGCCAGTTTGATCTTCATTAATTAAGTTAGGTATTATATTATTTAATCTTTTTGCCAGAAGATAAGATCCAACCATAAAGCGGTCACTTTCAAAGTCAACTTCTCCCCTGACCCCCCCCCCCAGCCAGTGTCAAACAAAAAAAATTCTCCAAAGCTGATTACAACCTCCTGAGGGATGGTATAAGTAACTTCACAGTCCCCTACCCACTGTTGGAACTGGCACCAATGTCCAAATCCACACCAAAGTACTATACAAGCACTTATATAGATGCATGGAATCAGGAATACCTGACAGGACAAGATCATCCTCCGCAAGGAAGAATAAACCTGTCTGGTGGACATCTGCAATAAATAAACTATATAACAAAAGGAAAAAAAAATGCTGTCCAGGACCAAGAAGGAGCAGGTGCCCAAGTGGAAGCAATCTCTCCTTAGCCTGAACAAGCAAATAAGAGCACTAGTGAAATCCTCCAAAGCCAACTTTGAGTCCAAATTGGCCACATCTACTAGAGACAATCATAAGGCCTTCTTTACATATGTCAGCAATCTCAAATGAAGCACCCAGATAAGTTCAAGGACACCACATACACAAATGCTGTAGATATAGCCAACCTAGTGGCTGACAGACTCAGTGAAAACTTCACCCCTCTGTCCCCCCCATTAGTAAATTAGGACATCCCCAGTATTTGGCCCCTCCCCTTATAGCTAGGGAACAGGTCATCGCTATCCTCTCAAAGGCAAAAAATGCAGCCTCCATGGGATCCAATAACATCCCAGGCTCAGTTTACATGAACTCAAGCATGAACTTGCAGCACCATTAGGCACCCTATTCAACCAAAGCCTGAGTACCGGCTTTGTCCCACCTGAGTGGAGGACAGTCACTGTCATCCCTTTGCACAAAGGTGGAGCATCCACTGATCCAGGAAATTATAGACCCATCAGCCTAACTAGCCTGATCTGCAAGGCCATGGAATAAATTATGGACCTCATTAACAGGGGCACTGGCAACCTCCAAACACTCGACCACACACAGTTTGGCTTTGTCACGGGGAGGTCATGTCTATTAAATCTAGCTGACTTCTTTGAGGCGGTCATCAAAGCCATGGACGAAGGGAAGACAGTGCACACTGCCTATCTTGACCTGGCCAAGGCCTTTCGACACTATTTCCCACTCGGGCATAGTAGACAAACTCTTCCAACTAGGTATCAATCCATATGTTATCAGATGGGTAGCAAACTGGCTCACTGATAGAACCCACCTAATCAAAATAGGGGAAGCCACCTCAAGCATTAGACACATAATGAGCGGCATACCCCAGGGATCGGTCTTGGGACTTCTGTTATTTGGGATATACTTCTCTGAGGTGCAACTCAAAACCAGTGGGCTATAGCTGACCCAGTTTGCAGATGACTGCAAGCTGGATGTGGTCATCAATTTCCCAAGTGATGTGGACGTCCTCCAAGAGTGTCTCACTCAAACAAATGACTGGTGCTAGAAACATGGCCTCAAGTTGAATGCCAAAAAATATGTCATCATCCCCTTTGGGGAGAGTGATGTCTCCACATATCATCAGGCCAATTATTGAGTACAGTGCCCCATTTGAGATGTACCTCGCAAAACACATGCAGCAGCTGGAGAGACCACAGATGTTCCTCACCAGAAGAATCCAGGGCCTCAAACATCTACCCTACACAGATAGGCTAAAAGCCCCGTCCCTCTACTCAGTTTCATACAGACTCCTCAGTAGTGACCTCTGTCTGGCATACAAAGCAATCTCAGACCCTGCCTTGATGGGAACTACTGCATATCCACAAGTCAAGCTCCACTTGAGTAACCCACACCCGCGACCTCAGCCTGGTCTGTGACATAAATAGGATTGTTGGGATAGATTTGTGTCCCAGAGGCTCCCCCATCTGTGGAATAGAATCCCTCTCCATGTCAAGCAGAGTGCCTCATTGTCCCTTGTCAAGTGCAACCTGGATAACTGGATGGGAAACAGAAAATACACCGTTGGGATTCAACCCATGTCACTAATGGACAGGTTCTTTGGGTGCTGACTTGTCTAAACATGGGCTAAATTCTTGGCTAGGCTTATAAGGGCCTCAGGGCCAATAGCCTAGTAACTTCCTATGATCCTACGATCCTATGATCCAGGATAACCATTAAAATTTTATAATCCACATTTAATAAAGAAATAGGTTGATAGGAATTACATATTTTAGATCTTTGCCTTGCTTCAAGATAGGAGATACCAAAAAGAATTTCCAAGAAAGTGGTATAAGTAATGAATTTCTAACTTCCTTAAATGTAGTTATTGATAGTTTTAAAATATTATCTGGAAAATTTTTTATATATTTCTGAAATCAGACCATCTAGACCAGGGGCTTTATTATTTTTCAAACTTTATATTTGTTCTTTAAGTTCTCTAAGAGTTACCTGTTTATCTAATTTATCATTTTGTTCTTTTGTTACTTTTCATCTCTAGTGTTATGTTCCAGTTTCTGATTTATAGTGTCTCCTAAAAGCTTCTAATATATTCTTTAAGTCTATTGCTGTTTTAGATTTATTGCCCACTTGATATATAATTTCTTTAATATGATTTGCACTATTTCAGTCTAATTGCTGATCTATGTAAATGTTTAGGATTTAAAGTATATGTTTGTAATTTAAGCTTTTCCAAGTTTATTGAAACTTTATGGTTTAGTATCTCAATTTATTTTTGATTCAATGCTTTTAATTCTGCATTTTTGTCTTTATCAAAGAAATTCAGATTTAATTTTAAATTATCAATTTTTGTTTGAAGTGCATTTAATTCATTATCCAATTCCTTCCTTTTTAACAAATATCAATTCTTTACTTTACCATAAATATATGCCTTTAATGTGTCCCACAAAATAACATCAACAACTTCAGTATTATTATCCAGAAATAACTTCAGTTTGTTTATAAACCAATCTTTGAATCCTTTGATTTTAACTATATATATGCTGGTATTCTTTGCCAAAACACTAAGGGGGAATTTAATAGAGCCTACATGGACTTTTTTCCATGTAGGCATCATGGCACACTGCCTACATGAAAGTAAGCTGGTGTGAGATCCAGTATTCAGAGCTGAGTGGCACACCCAACTGCGCCAACACCACAGAAGTGTCCATGGCATGGAAATCACCTCATAAGCAGGTGGATTGCATGCAAATACAGGAGGCAGAGTGATCCAGCAAGTAGATAGGCAGTTCTGCAGACCCTGTGCTGGTGTCCATAGTGTACATGGAAAAATTCTGTGTACAGAATGTAAAATAGACAACAGGAGCTGTAAAATTGCAGTTAGATGGGCAGAAGTAGCATAGCAGAAACAGTTATGTGCAAAAGTATCCACCGTGTGTCCAACACTGTATGGAAAATATTTTAAAATATTTTTTTTAATAATCTGGATATGTTTGCACAGCGTGCCACAGTGTGCAAACATGCTGTTATGAAAAAAAATGTAAAAATTAAAATTAAACTGTGACAGTAATGTATTATAGGATCCTGCGTGGAGTATCTACAATGGTGGAATGGTGCTATTGCTAATAAGGCAGGGCCTAGTACCGTGTAGTTTCTAGGTTGTGTGCATGGATCTCAATGCAAATGAACTGGTGTTACTGATTGCACAAATGGGTATCTGTGTCTGCAGATCCTATCCGTGTAGGTACAGAACCATGTTGTTGTCCAGAGAAGAGGTAGCCGACATCAAATGAGGTATGTCTGAGGACTTGTAAGCTAATTGGAGCTTAGTGGCACTTGTCTGCATGATGCAGCACTCTGCTAAGCAGGGATGTGTGTACAGTATCTGCTTAGTTTTGTTTACCTTTGGGGCACATGTTTCATCATATTTGAGCATGTTTGGCTGCTCGCTGCCATGCTGAGCGTGACCTGTCATGGGGGCGCATACACTGAGTGCTGAGCACTGTTTACCTTTGCGGCATGTGTTTGTGTGATGTGCTGCAGTGCTGAGCAAGGAATGCTGACCAAAAAAATTGGCTGAGAAAGGCAATGATATTTTAATTACTGATGACCCTTGTTTCACTTAAACTAGGGCCATTAACAGTCCTCAATGATGCACTTGGCAGGTGGAATAGATCATAGGTAGAAAAATCACACATGCTGCATCTACAGCAGAGCACTGTAAAGGTTGCATACACCCTACAATCTGATTTCACCCCCATACTCTGCACCAGTGGAGTACAGACTTTGGATTTTTAACTGAAGGAATGCTAGGGGCTGCTGTAGGTCTGCAACATATGTATATGCTAGATGCTGAGGTCAGTGCTACTGCTGCTGACAATAGGCCTAGACTGAGAAGGAGAAGAGTGTTCAGGCCCAGGGTAACCTACCAGGAACTACATGAGCTGGAGACTGTACAGTGCTACAGGGTGAACAGGATCGTACTACAAGAACTCACTGAGCTCTGCCACCATGAACTCAGACCCAGAGCCAACAGAGAGGAACCCATCCCAGTGAGAACAAAAGTAAGTGCCTCTCTTAGGATACTAGCTACAGATACTTTCCACAGACCAACTGGGGATCTGATGGGGGTCTCACAGGCATTCCTGGATGCCATACTACCACATGCCAGTGAGCACATTTATGTTCCCCTCACCCCTGAGGCAAGGGCTAGCAGTATGCAACCCTTCTACCAGGTAGCACACTACGCTGAGCTACTGGGTGCCATAGATTGCACTCATATACACATCAATGTACCACCCAGTGAGGAGGGTAAAATCTATGTCAACAGCAAGGGGTATCACTCCATCAACTGCCAGGTCATGTGTAATGTCCAGGGCATTATCATGAATGTGTGTGCTGGCAGCCCTGGCAGTTACCACAACTCCCATATCTGGCATGCATCACAGCTATACCAGATGTTTGCTAGGGGTGGCATACCGCATAGCCATATACTAGGGGATGTTGGCTATGCACTAGAACCGTGGACAATGACACCCATCAGAAATGAACACACACTCACAGAAGAATGCCATAATGAGGCAAATGCACAAACTAGGAACATCATAGAGCATGTGTTTAGGTTACTGAAGTCATGGTTTAGCTTCCTCGATATATTTGGTGGAGCCCTGCAGTACTTTCCAGCCACATGTGCACAGATGTTCACAGTATGCGCCATGTTACACAACATGATCCTGTGGAAACATCTGCAGCAGGATCAACAAAGAGAAGGGATACACAGCCCTTCAACAGTGCCTAGATCACCACAGTCACAGGAGGACTCAGAGGAGGAAACCCCTGAGGTTGCCCCTGAAGGCAGACGTAGGCATGCCCAGTATGCCCTGGCATTGGCTAAGAGACAATGCATAACACATTCACTGACAACCTAGGACCCTAGAGACTGACACCTTACTCCTACTCACATCCATATATTAAAATAGCTGATGCCAGGCAACCCACACAACCTGTACCTATCCATGCATTAGTTGTATGCTGCTTGCATCACATGGAGTCAGCCCTGAGCTACAGGTCTCCCAACTACTGAATTTGCAAGGCAAGTTTCTAAGCTACACACCAATTGTAAGGATTACTATAATATAGCATATATATGAATCTGCTGCTGTTATGCAAGGAAATATAGTGGGCTAATTGGACAGATGTAACATCCACATGGGGTACAGATACCCAGTCCAATAGTATGCATTCTTTAATAGTCACTAGGCCTCATGGTTGGAATATTCACTACATCAGTCAAGGGAGATATTAAACAGTGGACACTCATAATATTTGGACTACTATATATCCCAGAAGATCATGTGCCATTGTTCCCCCACTTCCAACACAGCAGTGTACCCATACAACTGCTTTAACAGAAAATCACCTATGGTATATCAGTGGACCAGACAATCTCAAGGCTGTAACACAGATATTGGTCACACCATTGAATGTCTCTCCTCACGCAGGATAACAATGTACATATTTAGGCTGTTGATTGTGTGATGAATGACTCCTCTCTTTCTGGTGACCTGAGTGGCTCAGTGGACTAGGGAAGCTAACATGGGTGATGGTGCTGATGGTTCTAATCTAGAATTACTCACATCTTTTGCATGTGAGGTAGTACTATGCTGGTGTTTTCACAGACTCTCATATCTCTTACTGCAAGAACTCTGGACAAAGCCATTAAGATTGGGGAGACAAAGGCCCAAACATAGGGTCAGATTTCAACTACTGACCCCATAAACCTAGAAAGTCTCTGGAATTAAAGGTGTTGCATTATTACATATGTTCTGAAGGGTATAATATCTGAAACACAAATGTTTGTCTGTAAGTAGAATAATGTAGTGATGTCAAGATTCAGTGCTTCACCAGAAGACCACAAATGTATGAGGAACAGGCCAAACATATGAGGCAAAACTCTGGACAATCTGTGGAAATCAGGACAGTTGACAGGTATGCAGACCGTCAGTCTGTTGGTGGTGTAACATTAGCAACCGCAGTCCCAGATTAAGTACAACACACAGCTGGAGAATGTTGTGGACAGTTTGAGTTAAGTGCAGTACTACAGAAACAGGCGTGGATATTAATGTTTGCAACATACAAAATCCCAGACTGGAGTACAGATAGGTGTGGACTGGCATCACCTTATTAGTACTGACAGTCCCACTAGGCATGCCCATACACTTAGTTAAAATGAGCACAATCCTGTTGCCCATTCATCAAAATGACCTGTTATGTATAAATGTCTCTACAGACAGATATATGTATACATAGCAATCTGTCACTATCTCTTTCTCACATGCATAGTATAGCTATCACTATGTAGTGACAAATAGATATTTATTGATATATATATATGTGATGAATGACTCCTCTCTTTCTGGTGACCTGAGTGGCTCAGTGGACTAGGGAAGCTAACATGGGTGATGGTGCTGATGGTTCTAATCTGGAATTACTCACATGTATATATAACAAACTATGTATATTAAAATGATACATACACCCCCCATATATCTAAATAACACATATACATATCATACACACATGCAGCTACATTTATATATACATCCCTGTTATATACAGAAATATGTGTGTGGATGTCTGTATTGTTCGACATACTCTAATAATGGTGAGTAAATCTCCACCATCACACAGCCATACTGTTGCTCAAAAGATCCAAGCTAAGGGTGCAACAGTACAAATTCCACTTACCCACAGACCTGTGTGCCTGCTGGATGTCACCATACAGGCAGACACAGGTGAGCAGGTGCTGTAATGTAAAATGTTGTCAATGCATGTGTGGACAGGGCAACTTGTCCCTGCCCACAGGTATGCCTATGTAACTGCAAGCAGACACATATGGCCATACTGCTAACTGTACACACATAGCTAGGATAATTACAGTTATCCCACTGCTAGGATACAAGATACAGATAACAGTATTAAGCAATATCACTCTGGAGGCCACAGATGCCGGTCAACACAGGCCTAGTTTGTCTAGTGCACAAGTACTGTGCCTGCAGTCACACCTACAAAAGATTTAATTTGATGCACGTGCAATAAATATTGTGATCTATAGTGTATTAAACTAGACATGTAGGGGTTCTAATTTCACTCCAGCCCACTTGGTGCATGACTGTGTCAGAGTGTGCATGTGTCTATTTCCCTGCAAGTGAATGGACATGCCCTCCTTGGCTAGCCACCTATAATGGTTTATACACATTTTGGCTCTGTAACTTGCTGCTAGCTTCCACACTGATCTCTTCTACAAGGCCTGATGATGTCAGCCATATTAAGATTACCAGCTAAAAGTGTAATATTAGATTTAAGCCATGGCGCATGCGATATGTACTGTGATGTTCTAAACTGTATAAGACTAGATAGGCAGGGGCTCTAATCTCACTCCAGCCCACTTGGTGCTTGTGTATATATCCATAAGGCATAACCTTGGTAGCCTAGATATGTGTAGGGTGTTGCAGTGTTTTATTTGTAACAGGTGATGTGGCCCTCCAAAGGACTGACCTCAACAAGGCATGCATATGTCATCAAGCATATGTCCTAAAATGATAGTACTAGCAGACCTGAGGTGTATTGCATGTACCATATACTGTGATCTGTAGTATGTACCATTACACTTAACACATTACACATAACATTACATACAGCCAACCTGCACTATGCATGTGCCTTGACATGTCCTGTACACATTGATTGGAGGTGGTTCTAGCCTCAATGTAGCCATGTGTTTATGTGAGCCTGTTAGAGCATTTTACAACATGTTATGGAACCATGGGATGCATGGATTGAACACAGAGAGCACTGTGGCCTTTGATTGTCACTGGTCAGAAAGGTGTGGATGCCTTTACTGTTGTACAACTGAGAGGTTTGGGATGTACAGCCCAGACTGGCATTGGTATATTGAATGTGGCAGTCATCACAGCTATCATTGTGTGCAATGGCACCCTTGCCATGTCACTACACAGGCATATTGTACAACTGTAGCAGCCACACAGGTTCCAAGGAACACCAGTACACATTGTAGAGAACATGTTCTATGGAGTCCATGTCAGGACCATACATGTGTAGTCTGTCTCTGAAATGGCTTGGTCGGGATGTGTATGGCTTCATACAGGGAGGTATCAGTTCACACTGTGTACCTCCCATGTGTCGATGACAGGACTAACACATGTGCCACCTGTGCTACACACCAACAATATCAGTGTGGTACACATAGTACATGCTGGTGAGACAGGTATGTAACACAGGCAGTACACACTTCATGAAACAGGTGCCCCATGCATGTCACATAAATGTCTGCTGTGACACACATCATGTACAGGTTACATATTGGGATGCAGAACACAACAATCATTACTGTTGCTGGGCAACTGTTGGTACTGGACACAGGACATATGTAGGTGTGCCATCTGCATTAAAACCATTGTGGCACTTATGAAAAGTAGTAGAGCTTCTCACAGATTAGGTATGCATGAGTATGCTGAATGCCAACATTGTCCTTGTTAGCCTATTATACAGATATGAACCTACCATGCATTTATAGTACTGTACCTTGCTGACGACATATGTCCTCTGTGCTGACATGCCATCATGTGCTGCTTTATTTTTGCTGTGTATCCATAGGGTATCCCAACAGACTCCTGTAACAGAAACATAAACAGGCCCATGACACACCTGTCATTACGTAACTATACAACCAATTAAACAATGTAGAACATAAGGATCACATAAGGTACACAATTGTATGTGGCCTACATGTGACAAATGCCAGCATACAGTATATCTTGTTAACCACTACAAGTGGCATGATGAACCAACACTGCATTACACAAGTACATGTTAAGTAATTTAGTCACCGTGTGCATCAGGCACATAGCTGCATTAACCTGCACTGATGTTAGGGATGACAGAGAGGTGGCACAGGTATCATCACTTGCACAGGGTGCTGTGTGGGGATGCAGGAGACCTAAGCTCACCCAAATGGTAGACAGCATATGTATGAGTCAGAGGGGAGCATCTAAGCTAGATCATAGAGAGATGCTTTGTATGTCTGTAGGTGACATGCATATGTGTGAGTGTGTACATGTACACAGTCAAGCTAAGTGCAAGCCTTACACGTGAGTATGTTGAACAGGTGTGGACTGTACATGGTAGAGTTGACAGTTCACCATCTTCAGCCCTGAACTTGGGAACTGACTCTGCCAGGAGTTGCACTGGCAACTCCATGCCCAAGTTCAGAAGCGGTGCTAATACCTGACGGTGACTGCTATCTATCGTGTCTCCCACTGGACCACCCAGCACCACGAGCCTATGGCCTGCCATGTTGTGGTGTGGACAGCGCAATCTCATCTGTAGCGCTGAATGTACTGCCACTATGGGAGCGTGAGTGTGCACGGCCATATGGACTCTCAGCAGATGGTGTTGCTGCGCTACATCCACTGGTCCAATGCTCAACTCCAACCACACATTCCAGCACAGACAATGCATGGTCTAAGACAGACACTGTCTCAGCCCGCTGTCTGCCCACTGCATCAGTCAAGCAATGCAGGGTGTCCCCAATGTGGTGGAGGCTGTCACGGATGTCAGACTGTGCAGCATCCATAACCCTAAGCATATGCCTGGTGTTTCATTCAGAACATGCCTGTGCCTCCATGACAGCCTAAAACATGTGCTAGGTGACCCATGATGTGATACCTGCAACAGGTGTTGGACAGACAGCAGGCTTCCTACAAGCACCCCTGTCAATCAGGCTGTGTGGGGCCTTGCCAACTTTCTGGCTATGGCCAGTGTATACAATCACTGGAGCCATAGTTGCCACACTTTCCTGTTCAATGTCTCCAACCTCTGACTGTCCAAAATCTGTTGCCTCCAAGGATGGGGTATGTGTGGGCATACAGACTATGTGTGGTGACAATGAGAGCAGAAAAGTCATGTCTACCTTTGGGACAGATTCAGCCCCCAACACCCCCACCTGTTCCTCACTGTGGCCACCATCATTATCAGTGTCCGAGGAGGGTTTCACTTCATAATACTGAAATATCAAAACATTGAAAATGAGAAAATGTCATAATATGGAAGCTCAAAATACTGAAAATCAAAATCCTGAATGTCAAAATGCTAAAAACAGGTAACATACATATACTTACTGTAAACAACAAAAACCTAATTATATTCTTTCAAATATAAGCAGGGGGGCAAGCCCACCTGCACTCCCCATGCGGGGGGCTGCACCCCCACACCCCCTGCTACTTAAATATATAAACTCCAAGATTGCACTTAGTGTAGTGAACTGCAATCTTGGAGTTTATATATTTAAGTAACAGGGGGTGTGGGGATATTCCCTGTGTGCCATGACAGCTTCTGCTGTGTGATTTTACATCCAACACTGCAGTCCACTGTGGCATGTCTCCTAAAGCCAACCACACAATAATATGCCATAGACACAGTTCAAGACAAATAGCAGTGTACTATAACAACCACTATATAGGGCAGTCTGACAACACCAGTGTGCCGCACTGATAAAGACAATGCCACCCTGATGTATTGTACATCCCCTGTAGGTGTACGTCAGCAGGGTATCATGTCATTACCACAGATCTGTGACTGACTCACTCACTGCTGTAATCCCTATTCCCCATACCTCTACCCCCCATATGAATTCTGTTATACACAAAAAACAGTTGCATACCGGCAAGAGTGGAGTACTCTTCTGTTGAACTGTGTGTCTGTTAAAGTTTCAAAAAGGCATGCTCTGTGTGGGTAAGGTCTCATACAGAATAGTTACCAATAGCCAGCTGCTTGCCTTTTAAATATGCTGCTCATCAGCAGGTGAATACCTCTAAATCAATCTGTGGTTCTGAAATGCTAATTGCAACCAATGCAGCTGAATTGCACTATCATTAGCCAATGATATGCAAGCACTGTGCAATATATAAGGCCTTCATGTAGACCTGGGCACCTTTCTTAGCTGTTAAGTTGGACACTACTGGGGTGAGGAGACTACATTGTCACAGAGGGCAGGCCTGTAGACCTTTACATAGAGCTGTATGTACCACAGGCTGCAGCTGCTGCTGCTGCAGGTAATAGACATAGGCAGAGAGTGTGGACACTTTGGAGGACAACAAGCTGTAGGTGTATCTGTGTCAGCTGTATCAGCCCTGTTGTGGAGGCAGTGCCAGGGTGAGGGTACCCTTTATACTCCAATTAAGGCATGTGAATAAGGTAGGAATGTTAGGCAACTGTGTCACAGAGTACTAGGTGACATATTGTACTGTTATACGGATATGTGAAGTGTGCCCCTACTTGCAGGCCTCTGACGTCATGCATTGAAAAGTGGCTTTTTAATTTGCAATGCTTTGTGTGGATAAAGAGTGTATTAGTGATCCATTAATTGCTGTTTTCACAATAGTGTAAATGAAATGCAGCAAAACACTGGATTTGAACCCTGGACTGTGTATGGCAAAATGTACTGTATGCAAGTCATTTAATAGATGGAGCTACTGAGTCACTGCTACAGCAAGTATACTTGTAAGATATTTTGTGCACACATACAGGCTGTGCCAAACATTGTCTACATCCATCAGCATGTGCATGGCTTTATATGGATGTATTTCTGCACCAGAGTCCCAGATGAACATGTATTTTGCCACGAATGCCTTAGCAGGTGACTTTCTACATTTTGCTGATAAAAGGGCACATTTACCTCCTATCACAGGCCTCAGTTACATCCATTATCATGTGTTTGGCTGTCTAGTGGTGTACTATTGCACTAGAATCCAAGGTAAACTCCCATTTTTTCAATTACTGTTTATTCCAGTTTGCATGGTGTGGCACGGCATGGAGCTCTGCTGAAACATGCCTAATGACTGTAAGTGGCAATTACTATGCTTTGTTTAAACCACCTGTTAAGACTTGCGTGGCATGGCAGGTTAAGGCAGTGTGATCGGCTTGGGTTCAAAACATGACAGAGGTGTTTATTTTGTACATGTGACTTACAATGTTAAACATACATATACTCTTTATAGCTCTATTTAGCTGAGCTAAGTGAAGCTGCGCAATGAGGCATGACATGCAGCTCCATCCTAAAAAAATATAAAGAAAAGAAAAAAAGGGGAGATAGGAACATGGTGAAATGGGGGCGAGCAGGTGGAAAAACATATTGAAAGGCAGGGAGGGATGTGCAGGAAGGGTGTCACACTGCCAGCCCAGCTATCTGGATATTTGTAAATAATTCTATGTCATTTGTGAATATTGATATGATATATATTGTTCAACAGGGTTTGTGCAGTACTGAGCTTCAAAAATGTAACCACAACATGCCCTGCTGACTTAGAACAGAAATGTATAGTAATTATTGTAATTGTGTGACTGTATATATAGTTTAACAGTAGAAACTAGAATATATAGAGTTAAATTCAAAACACCAAGAAAATAAGTTGAAAGTAAATTGTTTTATGATTGCGCGATAAATGTTGTCTCTCAGTTTCAGTGTAGCAGCCACAATGTCTAGAGCTAGAAGTTTTTGAATTTTTTGGAAGAGAACTAATTAGTAGATTTGAGATGCAGAAGTGTTTTATTGCTTTATGACTTCCTAGCAGCTGTGCTGTTGTGAGCAAACATTTGTGAGATATGTATTTTTCACACAGATATGTTAAATTCAGTTAGTTTCTGACAAAAGGGGGTTTAGCTTGGAAACTGAAATCAGGTGACAAAAAGTGATGTCATCTAAGCTAACTCAGCAATAATATTTGATATGAATTTAAGAACTCTGTCAAAGAGAGACTGGGTATTTTGTATTTTGTCTTGGACCTAGCAAGAGTATCCACTCATCATCACTATCTGCACTTGCCTTGCTATAAGTAAGTTTCTAAGGCTTAGGGCCAGATTCACGAGGGCTTGCACAGAGTCTTAGAGTAGAGTAAGACTCCATGCAGCCAACATGTCTACCGAGCAATCCAGGAACAGCTGGTAGGGGTGTGCAACTGAGATCGTTAAACTAGTCCTACAAGGACAGGGCTGGGATACGCAAATTACCTCAATTGCAGGCAAAAGCTATGCAAATGAGGTAAATTTGCGATCCAGGAAACCCAAACCTGTCCAAGTAGGAGTAGTGTTACTTGCGGAAACGTACACAGTTGATAACTGAGTACGGTTCTGCAAATAGCAAAACGGAGCCGTGTCAGCTAGAAATAAAGCATGCATGTACAGGAGGAAGCATGCCAATGGCCAAAAATATGGCCATTGGCAACGGGAAGGGATGCAAATTAAAAATAAAATAACTTTTTTATCCCGATCTCTGGGGTTTAACCGTAGCACAGTGCCACGCAAACACGCTGTGCCCTGAAAAGCAGGAAATTAATAATTAAGATCCAAAAATGTGGATTTTATAGCTAAAAAGAATTTACAATGCAAGGGAATGGCAGGCTGAAGACAACATGGCCACCGAGTAGAGGTTGCTAAGGGGGGAAGCTCAGTCTATGAGATGTAACTAAGCATTAGTAGGCAATCCTATGCAAATGAGAGTTAGGATAGTGAATCGCAAGTTTACATAGCAAATGAGCACAGTCAGTGGAGTGTAGGAGTAGGATAAGGGGAGTAACAGAGTAGATGATAGGTGGTATCATGAAGGGGGTATGTATGAAAAGAGTGAACTCATTGGAGCAGAGTGTCATGTGTCAGCTTACATTCACATAATAGTGAAAGAGGTGTGTCAACAGGTAGGCCAGGTAAAGTCAAGAAATCGAAGGTGTATTCCATGGATAACACCAAAGTTTCTTGATGAGCATACATGCGCGCGTGTTCATGCCAGTAAACCCGAGTAAGACAGTGTGCGCGTGTGTAATCGTGTGTGTGCATGTGTAGGCTTGAGTAAGCATATGTAAGGCTGTGTAAACAGTTGTAAGCATGTTTGCGCTGGTGTGCACGTGTTTTAACAAGAATAAGCAGGTTTTAGTCCATGTAAGCATGTGTGCGCGCGTGTTAGCTGCCGTGCGCATGTTTGCTCTTGTGTGCGCGGCACTCCCCCCCTGAGGAAGCAGAAAGGAAAAAGGAAGCACACCAAATAGTGGAAGTTACCAGGGAGTACTAGCAGAGCTAGCAGGTGAAAACAATCAGAACAGGCAATTAACCAGGCAGAGCACTAGACCAGCCCAGCACTTAAAATTCTGCAAACAACAGTCCATTATTTTTCTCTTAAGAGACACTGCAACACTGCAGTAAGCTAATAGAAGTGAAAACTGAAAAAGCTTCACTGAGACAAAAAATGTTAGGGGCTGCCATTGCTGTTATAAGGCGACATATGCAACATGCTGAGGGTGGTGATAATGCAAATGCTGCTGGACAACCCACAGTGAGGAGATGGAGAAGAGTGTACAGGCCCAGGGTTACCTACCAGGGGCTACATGAGCTGGAGATAGTGGAGCGCTATAGAGTGGACAGAGACCTGTTGCAGCAAATTGTTGAGCTGTGCAGGCCATGCCTCACACATAACAGCCTGCATTTAAATTGGAACCTGTGTTCTGAGCGACAGCCTTACAAGACTATCTGCAAATATACAGAGCTGAGTATAGTTTTCTTTATTATAGAGTTTAATTGTTGCTTAGATATCTGTTGTCTCACTGTTCTGAGAGTCTGATCTGCAAATATACAGAGCTGAGTATTTTTTTTTGGTTTTATAGTTTATACTATTAGTGGTTGCTCAAATCTCTGCTGAAACTGTCTTCCCACCCCCATTTTCTGCCTTGTCTTCAGCTGATATAACTGTTTTTTATAGCTTGTGTGTTACCTAACTCAAGGTTCCCTTAATTTGACCTGTTAATAACAGCCTGCATTTAAATTGGAACCTGTGTTCTGAGAGACAGCCTTACAAGACTATCTGCAAATATACAGAGCTGAGTATAGTTTTCTTTATTATACAGCTTAATTGTTGCTTAGATATCTGTTGTCTCACTGTTCTGAGAGTCTGATCTGCAAATATACAGAGCTGAGTATATATTTTTTGGTTTTATAGTTTATACTATTAGTGGTTGCTCAAATCTCTGCTGAAACTGTCTTCCCCCACCCCCATTTTCTGCCTTGTCTTCAGCTGATATAACTGTTTTTTATAGCTTGTGTGTTACCTAACTCAAGGTTCCCTTAATCTGATCTGTTAATAACAGCCTGCATTTAAATTGGAACCTGTGTTCTGAGAGACAGCCTTACAAGACTATCTGCAAATATACAGAGCTGAGTATAGTTTTCTTTATTATAGAGTTTAATTGTTGCTTAGATATCTGTTGTCTCACTGTTCCGAGAGTCTGATCTGCAAATATACAGAGCTGAGTATATTTTTTTGGTTTTATAGTTTATACTATTAGTGGTTGCTCAAATCTCTGCTGAAACTGTCTTCCCCACCCCCCTTCCTGTTTTTGGTTTGTAGTTTAAATTTGGTGGCTTTTGCAGTGCCCGCCCCATTGTAGATTTGATCTAGGACACTTCCCCAGTCCCATCTCTCTACCGCATTCTACCTAATAAACCCTTTCTGCACTTGCTTTTAGTCCTTTTTAATTTAATTGCATTTTTCAAATGGTGTGTGGTTTAATATTGCTACATACTCAAGTGTGCTAGCTTGCACTGCATTTTTATTGTTTTTACTACTGTTTTTGCTACTTTTCTGTAAAAAAAAAAAAAAAACTGTAAACCTGTTTCCTACCTTTCCTGTAACTAGTGTTCCAGGTACAGATTTGCTGTATCCAGGACTATTTGTAAGCTTCTGAGCCCCCCAAGCCTTTCTGTGTTGGAGGGAAGCCTTCTAGCTTATCAGTGGGAGTGGTAAGCATTAGGTAACCTGTCTACCACATAAGGAGTGGTTCTGACCCAGAATTTGTAATTATTGGCTGCTTGGGCAATCTTCCATCTATCTCAGCTTTCTGATTTGAAAGCCTGCATTTGCACTTGTTTCTGTCCTGTAACTTGTCTAGTGCAGATACAGATTCTTAGTTTTAGCACTTAAATTTGCTTATTCATACTCAGCACTTGTTCAGAACTTGTAAGCACTAAATAAACTACTAATTACTATAGCACTCAATCTTCCTCATTACCTAAAGGAAAACAGTTTTTGTACTTACTTTTCTCACTAGTGTTGAGAAAAACAGCTCTTGTACTCACTTTCCTCACTTATCTAGAGGAAAATAGTTTTTTATTCAGGCATGTCCAAGGGTCAGCTCCCAGTGTTCTCCCCTGTCTATCTGATGAATCTGGGCTTCTTGAGGCAATGTAGAAATTGCCTCATGTACACAGACAACCCTCTCCTTCTACCACCCAACACTACAACTTGTGAGAGATGCTTTTATCTAGCCAAACTGGAGGTAAAGTTCTCACCAACCAAGACTGAACCTGACAGTCATGAGGAGAAGGTAAACATTTGCACCACACCACACTCATCACATAGTCTCACTACGTCTACACTACCAAAATCCACACATAGAAACTCAAAAACATTCGCGGAGGCACTCAATAATAATCTGCCTAAGGAACAGAGACCTCCAAAGCAGAAACACAAGCAACCTCCATCGCCCAACACAACCCAAATGACACATAGCCCACAGATTCAGTGTGCCACTCAAACACAGCCAATAAGGCAAAACAACATACCCAACACACTAGTCATAGATGACTCTATAGTCAGGCACACTGATGTCCCACTCACCAGGCTAACTTTACCCCCCCTCACCCCCTAAAGGGCCCATATCTATACAGGAAGAATGCAGAGTCCCTGTAATCACAACTACATAGGTGAAAGCTGCACTCTCTAAAGCCAAAAACACAGCATCCATGGGACCGTACAACATCCCAGGCTACGTTTTACATGAACTTCAGAATGAACTGGCTCCCCACTTAAGCACCATGTTCAATAATAGCCTCGCATCAGGCTTTGTGCTCACTGAATGGTGCACAGCAACAGTTCTCCCACTCCACAAAGGGGAAGCCACCACTGATCCCAGGGACTATAGACCTATTAGCCTGACGAGCCTGGTCTGCAAAGCCATGGAACGTATCATCATGGAACTCATAAAGAAAGACATTGGTAACCTCCAAACTCTGGATCCCACCCAGTTCAGGTTTGTGAAAGGCAGATCATGCCTCCTGAACCTGATCGACTTTTTTGAGGCAGTCACCAAAGCCGTAGATGAGGGTAAAGTGGTTCACACAGCCTATCTTGACCTTGCCAAGGCTTTCGACACCATCCCCCATTCTGGAATTATAGCTAAACTTAATAAACTAGGCAAAAATCCCTATGTCACAAGATGGGTTGCCAACTGGCTTACTGACAGAACCCACACTGTAAAAGTTGCAGACTCCAAATCTGACCTCAAACCAGTGACAAGTGGAGTACCACAGGGTTCCGTCCTGGGACCACTCCTGTTTGGTATCTGGCTAATGAAGTTCGCAGATGACTGCAAACTAGGAGCCATAGTCAAGTCCCCAAATGATGTGAACATCCTACAGAAGGGCCTCTCTGAGCCAGACGCCTGGTGTCAGAGCCATGACCTCATGCTCAATGCCAAAAAGTGCAGTGTCATCTCCTTTGGTAAAAACTCTGTACCCATGAACTACCACATAGGCAGCAATCTACTTAACACCGAATGCATGATAAGAGACCTTGGGACCCAGGTGGACAGTAGTCTCTCCTTTGATAGTCACATCACCACAGTAGTCAGGAAGTCCTTCTACGTGGCACACCTCATCATAAAAGGGTTCTCATCCAGGAAAAAAGAGGTCATTGTTACCCTCTACTCATCACTCATTAGACCCATTATAGAGTACAACGCCCCTTTTGGAATGTACCTCACAAGACATCTGCAGCAGCTGGAAAGGCCACAGAAGTACCTCACAAAAGGGATTACTGGACTCAAACAAATGCCCTACACTGACCGCCTCAAAAAACTCCAGCTTTACTCCATAGCATATCGCCTACTCAGACGTGATATCTGCCTAACATATAAAGCTATGTCAAACCCAGAGCTGTTGGACATGCTACACCTAAAGAAATCCCAATCCCTCCAACCTACACGCTCTAGGGACCTAAACCTTGTCACCCCAATAAACAGGACATGCTGGAAGGATAGATTCATATCCCAGAGATTTCCCATACTCTGGAACAGGCTACCCATCTATGTCAAGCAAAGTTCTTCATTAGCACTCTTCAAGAACTATCTTGATGAGTGGATGGGAAATAGGAAATACACCCCGGGGATCACTTCTGTGTCTCTGCTCATCAGTGGCACAGGAAAATAACTTTCTTGTGTGGCATAAGCCAGGGAACCTTATTGGCTAGGCTTGCGTAGGCCCTTGGGCCAATAGCCTAGTACCTACCTATGAACCTATGAACCCATCCCAGTGGAAACCAAGGTATGTGTTGGCCTAAGAATATTAGCAACAGGTACCTTCCAGAGACCAACTGGTGATATGATGGGGATATCACAGGCATCAGCATCCAGGGTACTGCACCAGTTCCTGGACGCCATGTCAGCACATGTCGATGATCATGTATATTTCCCCAATACCCGTGAGGTATTGGCTAGCAATATGCGTCTCTTCCAGCAAATAGCGGAATACCCTGAGGTAGTGGGTGCAATGGACTACATGCACATACACATCAAAGCACCAGCCGGTGAGCGGGGTAGGGTCTACTTTAACCGCAAGGGCTTCCCCTCCATCAACTGCCAGGTCGTGTGTGATGCCCAGGGCATAATACTGAATGTGTGTGCTTGGCTGCCCTGGAAGCTACCATGATTCCCCATATCTGGCATCTGACGCAGCTGTACCAGACATTTGCCAATGGGGACATCCCACATTGTCACCTAGTGGGGGATGCTGGCTATGCACTGGAGCCATGGCTAATGACACCCATCAGAAATGCACACACACCTGAACAGGAACACCATAATGAGGCACACGCACAAACATGAAATGTAATCGAGGTGTGTTTGGGCTGCTCAAGTCACGGTTCCGGTGCCTGGACACATCTGGTGGAGCCTTGCAGTACTCACCAACTACATGTGCCCAAATTATCATGGTATGTGCTATGCTACATAATATGATCCTGTGAAAACAGCTGCAGCAGGACCAGCATAGGCCTGGGCCAAACAGCCCCCCACCATTGCCAATGCCATCACAGGCAGAATGTGACTCGGAGGAGGAACAACCTGAGCCTGCCCCAGTAGGCAGAAGGAGGCATGCCCAGTATGCTTTGGCCTTGGCAAAGAGGCAACGCATAGCACATACACTGGTTCAGTAGGAACTCTGGAAATGATACCTCTCTCTGACCCGCACATATAGTAAAAGGAATGCCTACATTGACACTACCTGCTTTCAAACATGTATAGGGAGTGTAGTATGTGCATTCGACATAGGCAGCCCTGCATCAACACCTGAGGCATGATTACCATGTGTTAAGCAATATAAAGCAGTGCTAAACAGCATTTACCATCATGATGTATATGTAAACAAAATCGCACACACCAACTACTACAAATGTGGTCAATGTAGAGTAATATTGGCTAATGTCCAGCAATGATGGTTAATATTGAGCAATGTTGGACAAGCTGGGTCTAGGTAGGGCATAGCTGAACAAAAGCCAACATGCTCATATTTGCTCTACTGGCCCCTAAGCAGTCTGGTCTGCTCAGTATGAAAATATTAGTGGCAATGGGCCTCAAACCCAGGCTACTGTGCACTATAGTCATAGTACTGAACCACTAAACCACGACAGCATTGTGATGGTTAGCCTGTATGAAGAAATGTCGATAAGTCTATGCAAAGTATTTCATGGAAACCCTGCAGGCACAGCATAATCCCTGTCAAGTTATGACACAAAGGTGAGTCCCGCAGTAAGAACAGAACCTGACTTTCAACACACACACAGTACAGATGTTAATATTGGATATGTAGACATACATCAACGAATGTAGTGGACCTCAGAAAGCAACATACTGAAAGGTCACACTGGGCATGCTCACACACTTGAATACATGAGACAAATGTCAGGCAACAGAACACTGACAGTCTGAACTGGGCATGCTCACACACTTAGGCCATGTTGGAGTACAGCATTGGGCCACACATAGCAGGCAGTTGCATGTGTTAACCCAGGAACCTCTCACTACCCAGCAATCTGCCCTGTGCACACACTGATATGACAACAGACACGTAAATAATATAGTGGAGCCCTGCCATAACCAAATATGTTCTGCAGATACCTAAGCGGTTCATAGAAAGTGTGAAAGCAAAGATGATAAAAACCTGCAAACAGTATTAGCAATAAACATTGTGCATCATGAAAATCATCATAGGTTCAGAGGTTGATACTAGGCTATCTGCCCTAGGGCATGTACAAGCATAGCCAGAGTGTGTTTGGCTTCTGCAACCCAGTCTAATCAGAACACTGTGCCTCTGAATAGTAGGTCACACAAGATAGCCCATTCATGTTGAGTGTATTGTGCCTCTGTCTAGCAGGGACCCAGAAGATATCCCATGGGTAAACATGTAATCACGCATCCACATGTCAAGATGTCACTTGTAGGTGGTCAGTGGGTGGCTCTGCCTATGCAAAACCGAGACTACACTCCGGAGTGAGTGGAGGCTTTCTGATAATAATCTGTCCCCCCAGCATGTCCTTTGAACATCAGTGCTGAGGTATATGTCCCTGGAGTGTGTAGCTCCAAGGGAGTCGGATATCCTGAGGTGGAGCATGTCCAGTAAGTCTGGGTCAGATATTGCCTGCAACTACAGGCACACAACACATCCGTGTAGGTAGTAAGTGACTGAGTATAGCTGGAGTTACTGTATTGGAACTGTGCAGGGCATCTGTGTGAGTCCCTACATTTATTTTATTTTATTTTATTTTATTTTTATTTTATTTTACATTTGTTAACCGGGCTAGTCTGGCTGGATACATGTCCATTTTCAGCAGAGGCCCGAGGAGAAAAGCTCCACTATCATACTATAAACTTTACAGTTTAAAAAAAAATCACTAATCAAAAAACAATCAAACAATGACAAAAAGCAAAATACAATTGAATATACAGTGTTACCGGGCTAGTCTGGCTGGATACATGTCCATTTTCAGCAGAGGCCCGAGGAGAAAAGCTCCACTATCATACTATAAACTTTACAGTTTTAAAAAAATCACTAATCAAAAAACAATCAAACAATGACAAAAAGCAAGATACAATTGAATATACAGTGTTAACTATGAAAGCTGGTAGTGGAACGGTTATTATGTAGTTTGAAAAAAAAAAAAAAAAAGCAGAAATGAAGTAAGCAAAAAGTGGAAAAGTACAAGTTGTGTTTGGTACTAATATTAAGGGCATAGCATAGCATAGGAGTAGCCAGTAAGTGAATAAGAGAAGAGAGGGTGATCAAAAGGTAGTGATGAAAGCAAGAGGTAGGAGGATATAGGAAGTCAGATAAAAGAAGCAAGAGAAAGAAAGCAGATGGTCTGAAGGGAAGTCAATCAGAAGTTGAGCATAATCAGTGGAAGTAAAAAGGAGGGGACTGGAGAGGGTAAAATCTTTGCTGAGCTCAGTCGGGATTGGAGCATGGGCATAGCCAGTGATTTTGTAAATGATTTCTAATCTGTTTTTTGAAAAGGTGAGATGAGCCTAGGGAAGTCAGTTCTCTGGGAAGTTTATTCCAATATGATCCGACAGTGTTTGCAAATAAGGAGTCACCTGCTTTATTATGAGATTTGAGAGTAGTTACTAGAAGCTTGTTGGCTGAGCGAAGAGTAGTAAGATTTTTATAAGGTGTGATGAGGTTATTCAGTATGGGTGTATTGGAGGGGTAATGTAGAATTTTAAAAGTGATGACTAATTGCTGTAGGAGTATTAGGTTTGGAAGTTCTAGCCAGTTAAGTTTCTTTAAGTTAAGACAGTGATGAGTACGGAATGGAGAGCCAGTGGCAAATCTGGCAATACTATGGTAGGCTGAATTAAGTTTCTGAAGGTTAGCTTTAGAAATGTTGATAAAAGATGGAGAGGCATACAGTAGTGTAGAGATGAGGTGAGTTTGGGCAAGAGACACTCGGGATGTGGCAGTAAGAAAGGGCTTAAGTCTGTAGAGGGCACCTATCTTTTTATTAACTGTCTTGATAGTTAAATCAATGTGATAGTCAAAGTTTAGCTGATTGTCTATGGTGACGCCTAGCAGTTTTGTGGAATAGTCAGGTTTAATGATAGTGCCATTGCAGGACACAATGGAAAAAGAGATTGGGGTGGATTTAAGGGTTGGGGTGAAAAGTAGAAGTTTGTTTTTTTTGGGATTTAGGAGGAGACAGATATGTTGAAACCATTTTTCTGCTGCTGTGAAGACCAATTGGGTAGAGGAGTGGAGTTCTACTGGGGATGGAGCAGAGCAGATGAGTGTAGAATCATCAGCATACTGTATACAAGTGGATATAGGGAGGGAAGTGGGCAGGTTATTTATGAATATAGAGAAAAGGAGGGGACCTAAGATAGATCCTTGTGGGACGCCAATAGTAACTGGGAGTTGAGAGGATAGATGGCTGTCCCAGAGGACTGCTTGTTTTATGTTTGTCAAGTATGAGTCAAACCACTGTAGTGCTAGTGAATCAAGTGAGAGGGATTTTAAAGTGTGGAGGAGAAGTTGATGGTTGACCATATCGAATGCTTTCGAGAGGTCCAAGAATAGTGCAGAGGAGAACAGGTTGTTATTGCGATTTTTGTTGATTATGTCAGTGAAGGAGAGAAGGGCAGTAGAAGTACTGTGGTAGGGCCTAAAACCATGTTGTGAGTCTACAAGCAAGTTGTTATGCAAGAGATGATGTAAGAGTTGATGGTGTATGCAGCGTTCCTTTATTTTAGATAGTGGAGATAGAAGGGCAATAGGCCGAAAATTGGAGAGTTCATTAGAGTTACCTCCTTCATGGAGGGGAATGATATGGGAGATTTTCCAACAGGATGGGATTTTGGATTCAGTTATAGTTCTGTTTATTAAGATGGAGACTGGGTAGGCTAGTTCGGTTGCAGCTAGTTGAAGATATTCAGCTGGTAGCTTGTCGGCAGAAGGGGTGCAAGGTTTGAGTTTAGAGAGTAATTTACGTATATAGGTTATGGAGACAGTATTAAACTTTAGCTCGATGAGTAACATTTGTGGCCATTACAGTTGCTGCAGGTGTCAGGTAAGGTACATCCCAAATGTGGCATAGTAACCAAGCATGGTCGTGAAGAGTATAGGGGCACAATGACCACATATGATCAACATGTGAAACCATGTGGGATATGGTGGGCTATGTAGATGTACTGTCTAACCACTATGGCAATAGGATTGTCAAAGGTGAGAGTACGAACAGGTAGTGTCCCCAAAACCATAACAACCACTACTGTATGTAATGGATTACAACCTATGTGGTAATGTGTGGGCATTTTGTCATCCTCAAAGGGGATGACTATGCAACTAATGGCATGTAGCTGTGGGCCATGGCTCAGGCACCATTCAACCTGTCTCTGTGAGACCCTGTATGAGTATGCATGTGCCAGCAGGAGAGCTGATTATGGCACCCAGTTTGCAGTCATCTGTGAACATGGGCAGCCATAACCTTCCTGTGATAGCCTGTACATCACACAAATATATACTGAGCAAGAGAGGTTCCAGGACTGAGCCTTGTGGGATGCCATGTGTAATTGGTGTATAGTCAGACATGGCACCTGCAACATTGAGCATGTGGGTGCTATCCTTGATCCAGGTAGCAATCTATCGTGTCAGAAATGTGTCGATATTGATGCTGGGGAGCCTATGCATAATGGCCGAGCGGGGTATTGAGTTGAAGGGTTGTGCAAGGTCCAGGCAGGCTGTGTTGTGTGGACAACCATCCCAACACTGATGGACCTGGTAACTGTTGAAAGAATTTGAGCAGGTCCAACAGGCAAGATCTGCCCACAACAATGCTGTAATGTGTAGGACCCAGTGTCTATAGGTTTCCCATGTCTATGTGCATGAGTCCCATTACAATACACCCCATAGCTTTGCATAACAGGCTAATTAGCCTTTTAGGCCAATATTGCCTGTGGTCTGTTGTGGCAGTATTCAGTGGAGCGGGACCACTATCACTGTATGCATTTCTGTGGTTACATATGCTGCAGTAACTCTTATGTTGAACAGTGACGTAATGTGAGTGTTATGTCTGTCATGAAGGCTGTGTACGACACAGGCTGGGACACCATCTGATCCCATTGATGCTGTGTTGTCTTCTGTGGGGAGGGCAGCACTCACCTGTTTACTCGTGATGTCTGGGAGGTTACACTCTGTTGGTATGGACAGTACCACCTTAGGGGGGATGTGGGGGACACATCTGCACTGAACCTGTTTGCCAGGATGATGGCAATGTCAGTGGGTTCAGGGTATGTTTAGTCAGTATGCAGTAACAAACAACATATCAGTGAGTGTCCAGCCAGGTACCTGAATCGACTGAAGAAGGCCTTGTGAGTGTCCGACGTGTCTGGTGCAATTGTCCGTTAGAAGTGTGCCTGACATAATTACCCAAGTGATTGTAGCTGTCTTCTAGTACAGATCACAGGTGCCTTCTCTGTCAGGGATTGTGCTCTATCATGTAGTAGCTTCCTCTATTTGTTGTAAAGCGTATGAATGGCTGGAGTCTACCACACAGGTCCACTGCCATTGCAGGAATGAGTCCAGTTGTTATTTTGGATGTAACGATCCATGCAGTCCACTAAGTGTCCATAGAATGTGTATGTAAAGGATACAGCAGGCTGAACCATACTTACCACTGACCCAGGGTCTCTGAAGGATACCACCGTGGTTTGGAGGAGTGTGACGTTTTCCTATGGGAGGTTCACCAACATTACCCAGGAAGGGTGTGGGGACAGGATATGGATGTCCAGTGAGAGAAAGTATGTTCTGCCCTTAGCAATGAGGGGTATATCGCAGGTGTGGAACACAGAGTCCCCATGTCGGTGATGATCATGTCCAATATGTTGTCCCCTCGTGTGGGTGTGGTGACCGGTTGTGCCATAGCATATGAGTGTAGAAATAGTAGCAACTGTTGGTCGAGGGTGTTGTAGCCTGAGTACTATCCACAGTCAATGTGTGGGTATTTAACGTCACCCAATATAATGGTGTTTGGGAAGACCTTCATATTGTCCAATGTTCCCAGGAAAGCTGAGTGAGTTTGCTGAGTTGGGGAGTGTGGTCTGTAGCAGGCAACAAACCAAACAGCCGATTTGCACAATGTTAGGTGCATATGTATGGTCTATGATGCTTTGTGCAGTGCTACCAATCCGGAGGTATGTGTATCTGTGATGTATATGGATACACCCCCTATTTGTGTTGGCCATTCCAAGTTATGTGGTCTGAAAGCATGATACAAAATACAACCTGGTAGTGCTGGTGTGCATGTGGGAGCCTGAACCATGTGTCTGTTAGTGCACAGATATTGCAATCCTCCATACTGAGGAGATTCCTGAGTGGGCTCAATTTCAGGGTAATACATCTGGTGTTGAGCAGCATTACCCTCAGTGTCATGTACTCTGTAATGTCTATGGAGATGTTTCTGTCCTTTGAGCCCCGCTTAAATAAGGCACTATGGTGGCAGCAAGTGCCCTAGCCAGTATGCAAAGGTCCAAGGGTGACAGGTGCAAGCTGTCCATAGGGAAGCTATGTGGCATGTCGAGCATGTCACCCCAGGGGGACAGACATTGTATCCCCTTTGAATAACACCAATATGTTAGCCAACTGTTAAACGTGATCAGTGTGTTGGTATACTGTGACATCATACTTGGTGAGTGTAAGATGCTAGACAAGGTCAGGGTAATACTGGGCTGGGCTACATGATCACAGAGTTCCTCTATGTTCCATGTGATGTGGTCCAGGGAGGAACATCTGAGGTTGTACACACCAGCTTGGACAATCATGGAACCAGTCCTGGACTTGCTTTGGAGTGACCTGAGTGCATGTGTTATGTGGCGGATCCTGGCACCTGAGAGACAGCTCAAAGTGACTATTCCCTTGTTTGGCCTGGTGAGTGGGACGACAGTGTATTTGACAGTAAGTGTCACCTATAACAAGTGTATCAGGTGTGTTGTTTAGCCCAAAGGGCAGTGACTGTGTGGCACACTGACATTGTGAACTGTGTGACATGTGGGCATTGTAGTGGGGTAGCAGTTGTATGTGTGTCTGCTGTGAAGGTCTCTGCTGCTTAGGCAAAGAGAGTGTATGTAGAGCCTCTGAATATGTGTATGTATGATAATGTGGTTTGTGTGCTGTCACTGTCGGTGTATGTGAGACTGATATGTGGTGTGTGTGGTCACCCTCACCACCTGATAGACTATGCCAGTCATGGGCCGAGAGAGCTCAGCGTCCTGTATGTCAATATTGTTACATCTCCCACATATATGTGCATGTGATGTGAGGAGGAGAGGGTTGTCTGTGTACATGAGGCAGATGTGACATTGTGTCATAACCACAATATTCACTACCTGGACTGGAGAGTACACATTAAACTGACCCCTGGACATGCCAGTGTATTATGATGACATACTCTGTAGCCTGAGCACAAAGGATCAGTAGGGTGTTAATTGTGTAAAAGAGTATAACCGGGATTACTGCTAAGGTTTGTTGGTGTTTTGTAAAGAGGAGCTGAGAAGGAGTCCAGACTGAGAATCATGACATGTCCTTCAGCTATGTAATAAATAGTAATGTACACGCATATATGTACTGAGTCAGGGACAACTGTACCTTACTGACATTGTCAACATCCTATCAGACAGGCCCATGTATACATGCCCACCTCCCACAGACGATAGTCCCTGACATCATACCAGGAGATATCACATGAAGAATGGCTGAACAGCTCCCCCCAAAGCCAAAAGCATGGCAGCACTTGGATTACATTGTTTCCCAATATGTGTCATGCATACACTACAGAACAAACAGACCCTGCACCTGAACAGTCTGTTGAGCTGCACCCACTCCACAGGACCTGGAACTGTAGAATGTGTTACAGCAACATAAGGCACTCCCCACATGTGTGGATGCACAACACACCATGGGAAGTATAGTCCAGTAAGCCTATAAAGTCTGATCTGCAAGGCCATGGAGTGCATCATGGCAGATGTGATAAACAGAGCTATTGGAAACCGACAAACACACAACCCTACCGACTGTGGTATGTTCATGTGCAGATCATGGTTCCCAAGCATGCTACACCATCTGCAAGGCAGCCACCCAGGACATACATCATGGAACAGAGCTACATATGTCTCACATAGACTATGAACAGCTCTTCATCAACATCACAGACACATGTTGCATCCACTAAATCAACAATCTATGCATAGATATGTGTTGACATATGAAGGGATGTCAATGTGTCCACAGATAGATCACACAAGGTGAGACTCATGGGGTCCTGTACAAGCTGTTGATACCTGCCAACCTACATGGATCATTCCTGGGATTGCAAAACAATGTGTACACACATTACCATGTCCAGTCTGATGATGTCATCATCCTACAAATATACCAGGAGAACCAAAGTCACCCAGTAAAGCATATAGCGTGCTGTGTTAATGCGTATCTCTCTAGTATCATAACATTGTTAGGTAGGGGGTTGAGTCCTGCGAATGCCAAGTGTGTCTGTGGGAGGGGGGGGTGTATGTGTGTGGTTTCCTTTGAGAGGAGTAGCCTTTTTGGAGAATGGGAAAACACATTAAAAGAGGTATATCCCTCTTTGGAAAGTCTGATAACATCAGCATCCTACAAATATTCAAGGAGAACATAAACCACCCAGTAATGCATATAGCGGGCCATGTTAATGCGTATTTCTCTAGTATAATAACATAGTTAGATAGGGGTTTGAGTCCTGCAAACGCCAAGTGTGTGTGTGTGTATGCTCTCCTTTGAGACGAGTAGCCTTTTTGGAGACTGGGAAAACACATTAAAAGAGGTACATCCCTCTTTGGAAAGTCTGATAACATCAGCATCCTACAAATATTCAAGGAGAATGTAAACCACCCAGTAATGCATATAGCGTGCCATGTTAATGTGTATTTCTCTAGTATCATAACATAGTTAAGTGGGGGTTTGAGTCCTGCAAGCGCCAAGTGTGTGTGCCACAGGTGGTCAATGCAGTGTGGGTTTTGCTTTACTATGGTATGACATATGTTTCAAACAGTATGTGCATTGCACACATCGAGTATCTGCGTGTCAAATAAATATGTGTACATGTGACCTCAATCAGTACATAGGTGTGAAGCCTGGATACGACATGAATAAATTTTTAACCTTCGACAGATTGTGCCACTGCTTCACAAATCATAGGTCACATATGTATGTTTGTGTCAAGCCCGGCCAATGTAGTGATCCGTGGCCAAGGACATCTCTGCCACACAGACCCATGACACATACTATAGAGTACTGTGAGTGAGGGTAATTGCCGGGGTATATGTCAGAGATGTTCATACACAACAACGACTGGCAATAACAGACAGTCATTATAGGTGTACACCAGCCCTGTGGATATGCATGCAGGCCCCTAATGTGTTATGTGAAACACTGAGGGACCCCACAATACCTATGGATATGTGGATACCAAGGGACAGATGACATAACACGTGTCTGTCTGTACACATTGGTACCCAACATACATGTTGAGGGCTACCACCTATGTGGTACTGTCGGGGTAGTATGTATAGTAAATGTGGATGAATATGCCATAGATGGCTTACTGCTTAACAGCATGTATTGGACAACAGGTATCTGTCTGTATGATACCCTTTTGTAGGATATGTGCCCCATCCAGGGAATACAGTGTAGGCCAATGCATGCATTTCCAGATGTTGATGGACATATCCCTAGTGTATTTGCATGTACCTAAGAGGGCTATATGCCACACAGGTGTGGTCCCAGGAACGTGTGGTGGTCAATACCACTGGTTACTGTTATTGTATAGTACTGGAAGGATCCAACTGTTACTGAGTTCCCTACAACTGTGAGTCATTTGACAGGACATCATCTAATGATTGGTTATAGTCATGCTGTTGAGATGGTGTATACTACCAGACTGCAGATCAGTGGCAGATATCAACAGTATCACCCACAGCATAGTGCCAACCCATGTCATACACACATGTGTACCCATGTTAGTACATATCTGTAGTAGAATGCATACTGGCCATCGAATTATACCATGAGATGTTAACAATGTGTAGAACAGGGTATGTCACACATCCCACATGTCCACTATGCACGTACATGCAGACAGTGCTCACACACCTGCTAATTTGTAATGGACACATCACACATGTACTGTCCACTCACTAACACATGCTGGCAACACTGTACACTTCAGCCAAGTGGCACATGGGTGGACATTACATACTCAGGACTAACACTGGTGTAAACAATGCTACAATGACTATCACAGCTGTGATGCATAATGCCTGCTCAGGTATACCTACAAGGATATCATTATACTTTCCTGTTGTCAACTTGCTACTATTGCTACACTGCTATAATGTCACCCTGTGCATCAGAACCATGTTAGCCTGTTCCTGCATCAATGTTACAGATGACAGGAGGTGGCATAGGTGTCATCATATGCACAGGGTGTGTTGTAGGTTTGCCAGAGCCTGACACTGACCCATCCAATCGGCATGTGTGTGTGTGTGTGTGTGTGTGTGTGTGTGTGTGTGTGTGTGTGTGTGTGTGTGTGTGTGTGTGTGAGGGACAACAGTACTGCATTGGCCAATGTTGATGTAATGTGTGTGTGTATGTGTGAGCCCTAGTTGTATGGTAAATGTGTGTGTGTTTGCATGCACACAACTCCACCATGTGGCTGCCATATACAGGCAGTTGTGGGACAGCCACAGACTGTACCTGCTAGGCCTTACAGATCACTGTCTCTGGCCATGGACACGGTACCTGTGCCTAGCAGGGCAGTATCGGGTACCAACCCTGACTGGGTGCTGTCATCAGACATAGAGGGATGATGACTGGACCCATGTCCCTGCTGGGACTAGCCAGTGCCATGTGTACGTGGTCTAGTAGGATGGTCAATGGACAGGCCAGCCCCAGCATTGCTAGGGCTGGTACTGCCACTACGGGAGTGGCTGTGATCCATGGTCCGTCCGCGACGACTGCCAGCGGATGCTGTTGCTGGCATACGTCTGCGTCGGCTTCCCATCCATCCCGCATGGTCCTGGCTCATGGCTAACACATTGTGGAGGACATCTAATGTCTCCCTCCAACGACTGTCAATGACCTTGGTGTAATTCCGGATGGCACCGGCAAGGTCACAGATGCTGTCATTGATATCAGTGTAATGGGCCCTCTGTGCCCTTAGTCCCTGTCGGGTGTACCGTTCCATACGTGCCTGTGCCTGCATTACAGCCCGGAACATACTGGAGGTTGTAATACCTCTGGGGCACGTCTTGCCAGGGGCAATATGACCAGTGGTGCTCCCCAAGACATCCGCCTATGTGGTACCATTACAGTAATCCAGCTATGGCTGCTGTGAGGGGATGCACGTGCCATAGGTACCACACTCTCCTGGTCAATGCCAACTGTATGCTGTCCCTCAGCTAAGGCCATTGATGATGAGGGATGTATTGGCAGTATGAGTGTGCACATAGATGGGGTTGACCGCTGTGTAGTGTCGATTGGTGGACCAACGACAGACCCTGCCAGACATTCCTGTGCCACAATACATGTCTCATCATCTCCACTATCAGTGGTGGTGACATCAGATTCCCTGCTGCAGCCACCCCTAACTCAGCACCTGTGGAAGGAAGACAGGAAACACATTTTACAATATGTACGTGATGTTAGCACACATGCACACATGCACACATGAACACATGCACACATGCACACATGCACACATGAACACAGGAACACATGCAAACATGCACACATGAACACATGCACACATGAACACATGAACACATGCACACATGCAGACATGAACACATGCACACATGCACATAAATACACTGCTCACCACAGCACATACACACACACCAGCAATCCAACACATACACAATAGTGGGTGATGGTGGGTGACAGTATCACAAGGCAAACAGTCACCACACACGTGTCAGCATGCAGAATATGTGTTGCTGAAGACCATGCAATGCAAGTGAAGACAGCCCTATCTAATGACATTATACATGGCTTTGATGCATGAGTGCAGTTGTTCAGTGATTGGTTACACCCTGGAACAGAGTGTGTACATGGACACAACATTGCTGTGCAAGTATTATCTGCTCTGCAATGTCATGCACACCATCACTCAATGGTATACATACCATGGCTGCATGTGTTATCTGTGTGACACATAGATTGCCATGTCTGATGACAATGTCTGTGTCCATAGCACATAATAGTGGGCACAGGTGTAGCGAATGCATGCAATGTATAGACATGGGATGAGTGGTGCATGTAGATGTGAAGGAATCCCAATGCTCGACATGGACATTGTACAGTGGTTATGGTGAGTGTGGGACATATTGCAGATATGTCAGTTCCAGCCACGACATGGCATGCTACATGACTGCAACATTAAACACCACACATACCCAATGTGTGTCATGTGACCTATACACCCAGTAGCATTTCAGGACTTATGTGTGACTCTTTGTACAGATGGCGACTGATGTGCAGAATGTGTATACTAGCATATGTAAGCACACACACAACATGCTATGCATGGTGTGTATAGGTGCATATGTTTGCACACACAGAACAAAGAGGTGCACAGCAAAGACTGCTATGTGTAATACTGTGGTCAATGTAACCGGTTAGGGTGTAGTACCATGTGCCATCATCATCATCATGCATCTTGTGGTCACTCACGGCTACTACTGTGTTATTGCACACACAGAACAAAGAGGTGCACAGCAAAGACTGCTATGTGTAATACTGTGGTCAATGTAACCGGTTAGGGTGTAGTACCATGTGCCATCATCATCATCATGCATCTTGTGGTCACTCACGGCTACTACTGTGTTACAGACCACTGCTTAGCATGCTGTACCTGAAATGCAGTGCCGTGGATACATTCACTATTACACAGCCACTTTGTACATGGATGTATGAGGTGCCCAGTAGGGAGCATTGCCTCACATGACTGTGTTATGTGTTGAAGAGTGTTACACAGCCCCATGATAGGCCTCTACCCCCGAGGTACATCATGTGTGTGGATGACGTGGGATACTGAAGTGTGACCTTACAGCGGGTGTGTGGTTATGCCATATGTAGCATGACTTTGTGTACTGCATGTGATAAATGTGTTATGTTGTGTACAGGTGTTGCAACTATGCCTATCCAATGTGCAGTACAGGGTTGCCACAACTGTGTGTCATGCTCTGTGTATTGCATGTCAGTGAGGCAGCTACTGACATTATTGAGCTGTGCAACATCTCACAGCAAACATGCACAGCATGCATTATGCGTAGGTGTGTTATGTGTACATGGCCTACACCTAACCTATGACATGCATATTTCATTACCAACATTGCAGGTATAACACACTCACCAGCATGGATTGGCTGCCCTGCCGTCACACCAGGGGGACCTACGAGAATATGAGAGGGTTCATCAGTGGCCACAACTGTGGCATTGCTAAAGTGGGCATGCTAAACTGCAGTACAACAACAGTCAACAGTCACAGTTGTAGGGCTATCATTCAAACTATCTGTATTGTGCAACACTAGGCAGTTGAACTGCTAAACACACAGTACACATCCCACGTACACATAATCTAACAATACAGTTAACTGTAGTCTACAGATTGGGCATGTTGCCTGCTTGCTCCAGGTGGATGTGCTGGGTGGCTCCGGCCTCCATTACAACACATGTCAGTGGTTGCTGTAGCTGTTGTCCAGGAGCCACCACGCTTAGGAGCAGCTCCTCCGCTCTGGTGAGGGGGGGATGAATGGCCACCCCTCCACCTGTGGCAAGCTGCTGTCTTTGGATATCAGACGCACACTGCCGGACTTGTCTAATTAAATCACTGCAGTGATGGCATACCTGCTTTTATATATATATATATATATATATATATATATATATATGTTGGAAGCTTACCATTTACCTGGACTTAACAGTATGCTTTCCATCAGTTGCTTCCTCAAATTGAGAAGCCTAGTGAGGTGAAGCCCCCTGGAGTGACTTAATGCCATCTGGGAACATATTTTTTATTCCATTTCTGTGTTCACTATTTATTGTTTATATTAATGTTTATATTAACACTTGTCTTGTGGGAATTTTTTTCCACTTTTATACTTAATTTTAAAATACATCATAATTTTTCTTGTGGTTATTGACACATTTGATCATTTGTATTTATATGTAATTATGGTGGCTTTAAAATTCAATATTTGGAGCATCAGAGGTTTACCAGCATTGATGGCAGGTATGAGTAGTAGATACCAAATTGTTGAACATTTTGTCCTCTTCTTAGTTAAAATTTCAAAGTGTAATTATGTGCTTTTTAAAGGGGAGTCACTAGGGGGTGCATTTGAGTGGATTAGTGATGTATTTATAGTGAGACAAATGTGTGGTGCAGTTTGTTTTTCTGAGGAAGTTGGTGCAGAGCGCCGACGAAAAGCTTGTTTTTAAGCTTAATAAAATTTCAATTTGTTTTTTTTTTTCTTTTATTGGCATTCTTGTTTACAACATAACCTGTGGATTATAAAGAACTTTGCACATATCTATCTGAATCCAGGAGTTTAAAGGCGCTGGACCTGCAAGGGTGTTTTTTTCACCAGTACCTGCTCATATGTCCGGTTATGCATGCCTATGTCATTTACCCATCTAACAAGTTCCTGCCACAGTGCAGTCTGCTCCTGCTGGCGATGGCTGCTTCTGGAGAAGAGCATTGTGTACCGCTGCAATAGGCTGTTGAGTATCACCTCTTCCTCATCTGCTGTATACGCTGTGTTGCAGTGGTGGGCCGTCTGGATGAAAAAGATATGAACAATATGTGTGAGAGTGTCCTGTGTCACACTTTACACCTTTACCCACAGATATCACTTTACTGCCATATATACCATCCTATTGTCTGTCAGAGGTTGCACATGTTCAATACCACTTATTGGTTCTCAGGCCACAACTAACTAACACTGCCTGGCAGACTCTATATATCACACCACTATACAACAGTACCCGACACACTGTTTGTGACACATTGCACAACTTCAAGTCAGGGGTGTATATCACACCGATGCACAAACAGAGATGTCATCCATTGCAATGGATGAATAGTACAGGTAAAGTAGTACCAATCAACCACCCTAGTCATTGATGCCATAGCCCTGCCTAACAGATGTGTCTAGTTGTTACTATAGGTGGCATACTGCTGTAGCAGACTATATATGTTGCTGGATACACACAGTTACCCTGTAACACACATATGATTGCAGCCATTGTACAGGCATAATCACACACACATCAGGCATACATACAACACACCACTGTATGCCAACACAGATGAGCATTACCTGTGTACCATACGGTACTGTGTGCCACTATTTACACACCCTTATGTCTGCATTCTGTCCTCTGTGGAGACTACAGGAAACACACGACAGTGTTTCCAAGCAATGTGAACACACACCATACTGTGCTGTTTAGGCCTACAGCTTCAGGTAGTACTACAGTTCATATTGGTGAGGGATTCACCAACAGTACCACTCACTAAGCATACATGTATTGCTTTAGCCTACAATGAGACACCACATTCGTCAATGGAGAACTACGACACATCATCTGCCGTACTACTATGTCTACCTAACAGTACATTACACATCAATTGTTGTCCTCACAGCTAGGATAGGCACTACCATGTCAGATACAATATCACACTAAGCTATCACACCTTTACAGACCTTGCACACACTCAGCGTTACACTTATGCAACCTCACATAGCAGCTATTGCATTAAGTACATGTGTGAGTGCATAGTGTCATAGGTAGGTAATATGCTATTGGCCCTAGGGCCTACGGCAGCCTAGCCATATGCTACCCTGGCCTTTGACACACATGTACTTTGATTTCACTTGCCCCTACCAACCTGAACCACAGAGGTGTTTCCTGGGGTCTATTACTAATCTCCCACACAATCATCAGGGGTATTTATAACAACTGCTAAGGAGGAGCCTTGTTTGCTATTGCTATGTGATCTATTCCAGTGTATGGCATATCTCTGAGATGGGAACCTATCCCTCCAGCATGTGTCGTTTAGTGAGCTGACAAGGTGTAGGGCCCTAGAGTGTGTATCCCGGAGGGATTGTGATATGTTGCCATGGTGGTTGTCAACCAGCTATGGGTGTGACATACCTCTGTATGTCCGGCAGAGGTCACCTCTGTGTGGCCAGTATGCAATACAGTGTATTTGTGATTTTGTGAGTCAGTCTGCATAGGGCATCTGTTTGCAGCCAGTATTACCCTCTGGGGGGTCTGTCTGTGGCCTGTTCACCTGGTGTAGTTGTCATGTGAAGTACATACCACACAGGGCATTGTGATGAGTAGAGGGGAACTCTACCCTATACTTCCATAGCTGACACATCTGTTGTCATGTCACATACCACACAGACAGATTACAGGTGTAGTGTGGCATTGTCTTCATCAAAGCAGAGGCTACTGTCCACCTGTGTCCCATGTTCCATATCACACCTTCACTGTTAGGTAGATCTCTACCTATGTGGTAGTTAATGGGTACACTGTTTTGGGAAGGTGGAATGGCACTGCAGTATCAACAACTGTCTACAGTCCATGCCTTGGTCACCACACACCTGTTGCGGTACATATGAACCCGTGTTTCTCTGTCTCTCTCTCTCTCTCTCTCTATACACATACATGTACACATCCATTGCTATACACATGGATGTACATATAGGCACATGTACAGTCCACCTTTCATGGTGGGGATATCACTTATGCGACAGTTGTGGGATGTACAGGTATGTGATTAAATTGCACTGTGTTGTGCAGAATGCATGTGGGTGTCCGCAGCCCTTGTAGCATTGACAGGCCTCACTGGCTGTGTTATAACACAGCAGATCTGACAAATCTGTCCCACAGCATTTAACCACCACATGACATATATCAACACTACCATAGCTGGCCTTAGGCATAGGCCAACTGGGCGGCCGCCTAGGGTGCCACTCTAGCAGGGGTGCTTTTCCACTATTTATGTGGTGTAGTAAGACAAGGATGGGGCACCAGGAAGTGTGGTAGGAGGTGCCGTGGAGCCCTTTTGCCTAGGGCACAGGTTGACTTACGGCCGCTTTTGTGCACTGCATGCTGTTTTCTAAGCCACACGCTACGACCTACATGGACATATGCACATATCAACCTTCACTGACAGATATCTGTCCAATCTTCACTAACAGTTGCAGTATGTCCTTTGCCCTATGCACATGTGCAGATACAGATAGATAGATACTGCTGCCACACATGGATGATTTGCAGTGTGTAGAGTACTCTTCAGAAACATCTACAACATGCCAACACATGCATGTGAGTTACATACCTTACCTTAGTATTTCCCTGCTCCGTGTGTTACAGTTTTGTAGTTTTTTTTTACTGGTGTTTTTTTTTTTTGGTTTTTGCCCTCTGTTCAATGTTTGGTAGCAACAGGCCACCATGACTGTGATGTTTAAACAGGGCACATGCATCAACGTGAATGCAAATATTTCTAGAACAATAGGACATATGTCCCAACAAATATTTAAGATTACACATACCCACTGAGGTATGGAATTGCATGGTTTATGCACATACAGCAGGGTGTAGAAAAAAACTCGGTTAACATCTTATAATGACCTTTTAGTCTACACTACATTCCTAGTGACTGCAATTGTATATCCCCTACCTGTATTATTACACTTGCCACCATACATTAGGTTGTGTAATGGGTTTGGCTAGCTCAGTATATGCCTGACCTATATCTGGCATACTAACTGTCCAGGATGCAGATGTTACTGCTACATATTTCTTGATTGCATTTATATTTCTTTATCTACATATCTGGGATGTTTTCACATGACATTTTCACTTTGATTTGTACAGAACCCTGCATTTCTTGACACACGCTCATATTTCTGGGGAAAAAATAACATGCTACACGTGTGCCAGGTTTACTTATTCATGCCAGCCAGTAACTGACTGTTGTGGACTGTATATATGTTTCACAGCTACTAGCACTTCCATCGCCCACTTTATATGGGACTGCACAACTCTGGGTTGCCAGCACCTTTTCAAACAGTACTGTTTGTATAACGCAAGTGTACAACAACATTTCAGACTCTGTGACACAGACACACTCTGGGTTTTAGACCTTTATTAATTACATTACACACTTTTCCACAGGCTCACTCCTTTATTTGTTTTAACGGTGTATATGGCAGACATGTTCAAGACATATTATACTTTTATTAATAGGTTAGAACAACCTTTTTTCAGGCTCACTCACTTATTTTATATGACAGTGCCTGCAGAGATATTATTCCAGACATATGTTACCTTTCTTAATGGGTTACTACACTCTTTTTCTGCCTCTCTGACGTTTTTATCTGACAGTAAATGCAGAGGACTTATTCAGGCAATTTTATAGCTGTATTATTGGACTACAACACTTTCTTTCATGCTCTCTCCCATATTTTATATAACAATGCATGCAAAATAATCACTAACCTGCCTGGTGGTGCAGCCTTAGCAGCCTGTCAGCATAGGCTTGCTGATTCGTAGCACAGTCACCTGCAGCTGTAAAGTAAATGAAGGGATATTGAGACATACCTGTCCATTATACATACTCCATTATCAATTCTTACATACTGCTTTCCATGGCTACATACTCAGTTGTGGGGCATCCCGCATCCACCCGGGCCTCCTGTATCCATTGGTTCAGGTGGTCCTGCTTTCATCTCTTCAGGTCTGCATGGTGGTGATGGACCTGCTCACCAGTCCGAGGAATGCCTGTGGCACTGGTGAGGTCACAAGCTAACCGGTTCCAAGCCTCTGCCTTGTACTCCATCCCTTGGAACTGGCCCTGCAGGAGTCTTGACTCGTGACGGTGGACAAGGAGCCAAACCATGTATTTGGAAACCTCGATGCCCCAACATTGCGCTCGGAAGCAAATTCCCTCTCCGACACCAGATATTCTAACTGCAGATGTGAGCTACAATCAGTTATGGCATGTATTCCCACCTGTGGGACTTAAATATGCCGCATTTCCCTCACTTTTTTGTGATTGGCCGTTTTGTAAAATTCTCGGCTGACTGCAGACCTGCTTAGTAATGGTTAAACTACCATTCGTAAGTATATGAATGTTAATAGTGGCGGTTTCCTCTATGCTGTCATGGCTTAGTGGTTCTGTACTTTGCTTCTGGAGCTCAGAATCCTGGGTTCAAACCTTGTCATTCATTTTATTTTCATACTATCCAGACAAGCTAGGTGGTGTGGCTGCATTTAAGCAACTTTGCTCTACGTTGCTCCTCGCTGCCCTATGGTGCCCTGGTTGGCGCGGTGCACATGTCCGCACAAACACATTGCGCTAGGTAAAGCACCATTGAACTACGGGCAACTCTATTACGCTAGGTAAAGCGCTATTAAACTATTTGTAACTCTATTGCGCTGGGTGAAGCACTATTAAACTATGGGCAACTCTATTGTGCTGGGTGAAGTGCTGCTTAACTGCCGGCAATTTTATATCAGGATCCTTTAAAATATTTATTTTGTTCACTGATACATTGGCCATTTCACTGCTTTTTAGTAATGTTTAAACATATTTGTCAGGTATTATTTCACATACTGATTTAAAAAAATAAATACAAAAGGGAGTGGTGGGACTCAAACCATAAATGCTTCTTCTTTGTGCGAATGCTCTACCATTACGCTATTGCTATTTGGTGTTATTTGCATAAACATTCTTTCTTATGCCCTTCCATGTCAGAATTGCTAACTGTAGCTAAGCAATGGGCACACCCGCGCACACACGCGCAAATACGGGCAGCTATTTTGGGCATTTAAAAAAATAAATTTAATGTTTTGCATTTTAGAACTGTGATAGGGGTTTACAATATCAGGGAGTGTGGTGTTGGGTGCAGGGACATTTGAGCGGACTTGCTCTTGTGTATTTGCGTTTTTTACCTTTAAACACTTGCAGGGGCGTGGACATTTAGACTGCTCGGCAGTCGGACATGCCCCCTGCTTTCTTACATGGTCCGTGTAAGACTTACGGTTGAGTCAGAGTGCCCTCATGCATATTCATGGCACGCTGACGTCATACTGTTCAACTGCAGCCTCTGAGTAAGACTTATTAAGTCTTACATGGAGGATTTGTGAATCGGGGGGTTAGTAACTCTTTTTAGATTTAAATAGGAATATAGTAAAGGTTAGTTTAGATGTTTTCTGTATCTATCTGAGACTGTCTTGCAATGTTGTTTTAAATATTCCCTGTGATTTTGAACTCTGAAGATACTGTGTTGATTCATTGAGTATTGTCTTGTTATTTTATTATTTAGTATTAAATATATTTAAACCTATCTTTGTGGCTGATATTTGTGAGACATATTTAAGCTCTGAGAGTAGTTGCATATGTATGTATTTATTTATTTATTTATTTCAGTTTGATTACCGGGGAAGTCCACTGGGCCAGAAAGTGCCCATTTTCAGTGGAGGCCCGGGGAGAAAAGCTCCACAAAAAAAAAACCCACACACTACACACAATAAGAGGTTACAAAAAGAAATTTCAAATACAGAGGTAAAAATACAAGTATGAATTCATGCAAAACAGGTATAGTAAAATAATAAATTGTCATTGTACAAGCAATGAGACAAAGTTGCAGGTTTTTACATTCAGAGGAATAGGAATCAATTGTCAAGAAATAGGCATCAGTGATTACTGGACAGTTGTGTTATATACATGCTAAGAGTTGAGAGAGAAATTGAAAGAACAGAAGGTGATGGAATAAGTTTGAGTAAGGTAAATAGAAAAGGAGAGGACGTAGTGAAGTTTGCATCAGGAGTGTAGTAGGCTCTATGGGGAAATGTATTTGTATTTATGTAGGGTGAAAGCAGGAGCATTTGCGTTTGGAGGATAGAAATGAGAAAAGTTGAGTTTTTAAAGATTCTGGGTAAGGTATTGTCCTAAGTGAGGGAGGAAGAGAGTTCCATTTTTTGCCTACTATGAAAGAGAGAAGGAGTTGGCCTGCAGGGCGTTTGGGTTTATGAATAGTGATGAGATTTTGATGTTCAGATCTCAGGGATCTGGTTAGGATGTAAGGGGGAAGGATATTTGTTAGAGCTGGGCACTTATTAGGAAAAAATATTAATTTGTGAGCAGTGGTAAGTTGGAGGTAGTCGAGGTAGTTAGGGAGTTCCAGCCAGTTCAATGATTGTAGGGAGAGGCAGTGGTGAGTACAGGTTTTGGATTTGGTTGCGAATCTGGAGATTTTATTGTAGCAAGTTTCAAGTTTAGAGGTGAGGGAAGAAGACAGGTTAGTTAGAAGAGGGGCTCCATATAGTAAGGAAGGAAGGAGATAGGTAGTTGCTAAAGTATGCCTGGAGGAGTTGGAGAAAGCGGTTATTCCTGTAGAGCATACCAAGTCTTTGGTGGGTTTTCTTGATGTTTTGTTGTACATGGATATCAAATTTGAGGTATTCATCTATGGTGATACCTAGGAGTTTTGCAGAAGGAACCACTTCTATGGCAGTGTTGTTTTGGCTAAGGACTTTGAAAGCATTTTTGTCGAAGGAGTAGGCCCTGGTGGGTGGGAAGAGAAGTATTTTAGATTTATTAGAGTTGAGAGAGAGATGGTTGCAGTGCATCCAGTTCTCAGTAGTAGAAAAAGCTATTTGAGTTTTTGACAGTAATTCTGGCAAGTTGGCAGTGGAGCAAACTAAGGTGGAGTCATCAGCGTATTGGATAACTGTTGTGTCAGGGATGACAGAGTGAAGGTTATTTATGAAGATGTTGAAAAGCATGGGTCCAAGGATGGATCCCTGGGGAACACCGGTTGGAGTGGGCAGGAATGAGGAGGTAGAGTTATTCCATCTGACAGCTTGTGATCTGTCAGATAGGTAGCTGGAGAACCAGGAGAGGGTTTCAGGGGAAAGATGAAGGTTAGAGAGATGACAGAGTAGGTAATTGTGGGAGATAGTGTCGAAGGCTTTAGAAAGATCTAGTAGTGTTGAGGATACTAGTAAGCCGGAGTCTCGAGCCCAATTTACTGTATCTAAGAAGGATAGTAAGGTGGTAATGGTGCTGTGGCCAGGGCGGAAACCATGCTGGGTGGGAGTTATGAGGTTATTTTGGGTTAAGAAAGGCATAAGTTGGTGGTGGACACATTTTTCAAGAATTTTTGATATAGGTGAAAGAAGGGCGATTGGGCGGAAGTTGGAGATATTAGTGTTTTTGCCTCCTTTATGAAGAGGAAGGATGAAGGCAGCACGCCAGAGTTTGGGTACGTAAGATTCTTTTAAAGATCTATTGATTAGGATGCTGATAGGGATGGCAATACCTTCAGCAGCAGCTTTGAGGAAGGAGGAGGGTATGTTGTCAGGGGCATTTGAGCAAGGCTTTAGTTTAGTGAGGAGTCTTTAGTCTTCAAGACTTTAGTTTAGTTAGGAGGAGGAATTTGGTGACACTGGACAGGTTTCTCCTGAATAGTCTTACTCTTGGTCAGACTACCATTTGGATTAATAGTAACATTACACAGTAGGATTGGACACCATTTGTTAAGGGCCTTAAAGTAGCTGATAAGGAGTTCTGGTGGTAATAATAACTACCTTATAGTCTGGGCAGAAGGGGGCATAGCTAGTAAACCTGTGCTAGCCTTTCTCAGGTGTGGGTTTGTGTATATAACTCAAATTTCAATGTGTGTGTATTTTCAGCTACTTGGGCAGGGACACAAAGCACTGGTTGGACAGAGTGAGTGTTGGGAGGACTTGGCTTGGAACCCTGGCTAAGGATTCAAATCTATAGCTCTGCTAGTGGAGAGTCTTACTGGGGATCTGGAGAAAGAGGGAGAAACAAGCCCCAGACTGACTGTGGTCTCGGTGTGCTCTTAAGGGATATTGCACTTTACTGTGTGTACTTGTCATACTCCCAGTTTGTATGTTCCCCACTGGTGCCAGTGGTGTGGATTGAGGCTCCTTGACTACTGGGCAAGTGCAGGGGAATCACATATTAATTGATTGGCAGTGGTGAGATATCCACATCACATATTAATTGCATGACAGTGTTGGGATAGCCAAATCACATATTAATTGACTTGTAGTGGTGTGGATATTGAATTTCTGTAGCCTGTGAACAGTGGTCAGTGAAGGTGTTTGTACTCTCAATCAGCCATGCAGTGAACATTCAGAGTTTCATATTACAATTTTTTTTTTCTTTTGTTAACTTAGTAAGTCAGGGAGAGCAGACAAGCATTTCAGCAGAGGAGTATGGCAAGCTAACAAAGAGCTAGTTGGCTGAGATCTGCCAGGCTAAATGAGTGATGCATTCCAACCTGACTAAGGCAGAAATGATTGAAGCTTTGGACACAGCTGCATTGCAGACCAGCAATCACGAGGACAACCAGGCTGGCCTTGGAGATGTACAACTCTCGGAAAATGGACAGTTTGACCTTTCTACGAAGGACTTAAAAATCCATCTAGAGTTAAAGAGACTGGAGGTGGAAGCCAAGCGTTTGAAAATAGAGGCAGCAGAGAGACTGTGAGATCTGGAGGCTGAGGAAAATGAGAAAGTGTGACATCTAGAGGCTGAGAAAAATAAGAAACTGCGATGCCTGGAAGCTGAGGAGAATGAGAGGCAGAGATAACATAAAAGGAGATGCTGACTCTTCACCAGGGTCATGGAGGTAATGGGAAAGGGAGTAACGGAACTCCAGAAGCAACAAAGGTCAGTAACTTTCTTCCACAATTTACAGAGGGGGATAATTTTGATAGTTTCATTCATATGTTTGAATGGATATGTAAACAGTTTAATGCTGACCATGGACTCTGGGTACAGTAACTGACCCTTTCACTCCATGGTAAAGCTGTAACTGTACTTTCTAAAATGTCTGATACTGATTGCTTAAATTATAATACAGTGAAGAAATGTGTTTTAGAATGTTTTATGTTAACACCTGTAGCATATAGAAAAATCTTTGTGAGCATAGAAGCAAGGCAGATGAAAGTGTTTGTGAATATGGTGCTGAACTGAGCACTTATTTTCATTGGTGGGTGAGTTGATGCCAGGTCACCACTTTTGAAGGGCTGGCAGACCATTTGGTGAGGGAACAAGCCCTTAGCACTTTGCCTAAAGACATGAGAATCTGGTTAGCTGATAGAAAATCCAATACTGCAGATGAGCTGGGGAAGAAGGGAGACCTATACCTAACAAGCAGTTGCTCACTGCACAGGAAAGGGACACCCAGTGCTGCACATGGGTTTAAAGGAACAGACGGTGGGCAGCCCAGACTGCCCCAACAGAGTCTGCCAGTAGCAGGGAAGCCACAAGTCCAGGTACATGTCCAGGACCAAGGGTTAAATGTTTTAAATGCAACCAGTGGGGGGTGTAGCATATAGATGTCCACAGAAGCAAGGTGGGGGAAAAAGGTGGGAGAGTCAGTAAGTGGGAATGACAGAATGCCAGCAGTAATTTGTCTTGAGAGAACAAGGGTACCAAACTACCACAAGAGGTTATATCCTATCTTAGTGGATAGGAAAGAGGCCACTGCTAAGAGAGACACAGCCTCTGACCTAACCATTGTGAAGCCTGCAATGGTTAAATAGGACAACTACTTTGGGCAGTCTACTCTAGTCAAAGCTTTAGGAAGGACCTCATTCCAAATACCTTTGGCTAGGTTTCACCTTGACTGGGGGGGTGGAAGAGGAAGCCAGTAAGTAGGTGTGTTTGAGGATATCCCTGCAGATGTCCTGATAGGGAATGGTTTTGATAATGCAGTACCTTGTGTGCACACAGTTACATGCAGTCAGGCTGTGAGATGTGGGTCTGGTAGCCTGGGGGAGACCCAGACAGACCGCACACTTGCAACCAGGACTGGTGAGGTGATTACTTCAGGGAGGGACTTACCCTGTAGCAGTGAGACTGAAGGTGAGCCACAGCTGTTTGTGGGTACTGATGTTCCCTTGGACAGAGTGACTGCAAGGGGAGAGATGAGTAGTAGTACCCAGGCTAACAGTGAGGCACCACTGTCAGTGGATGCCAGACTTCCTGTGAAAGGAGAGCTGGGAAGGGTTACCAAGAGAGAATTGAGACAGGCTTAGCTCTCAGACCCTACATTACAAGGCCTGAGGAAGATAACTAGTGAGGCACCTGATTTTCAAGGGAAGGGGGAATCTGTATACTGGGACAAAGGGTTATGGTATAGAGAGTAGACCCCCAAGAGAGGGCTAGAGGGTGAGAGAATACAGCAGTTGGCAGTGCCCAGAGTCTGCCATCTGGCACTTCTAGCCATAGCCCATAGGTTCATAGGTTCATAGGTAGGTACTAGGCTATTGGCCCTAGGGCCTATATAAGCCTAGCCAAACTGTACCTTGGTTTTTGCCACACAAGAAAATTATTTTCCTGTGCCCCTGTCAAGCAGAGTCACAGAAGTGATCCCCGGGGTGAATTTCCTATCTCCCATCCAATCATCAAAATTTTTCTTGAAGAGTGCTAATGAGGAGCTTTGTTTGATATAGATAGGTAGTTTGTTCCAGAGTATGGGAAGTCTCTGGGACAGGAATCTATCCATCCAACATGTTCTGTTTATTGTGGTGACAAGGTTTAGGTCCCTAGAGCATGTAGCTCAGAGGGATTGGGATTTCTTTACATGGAGCATGTCCAACAGCTCTGGGTTTGACATAGCTTTGTAAGTTAGGCAGAGATTGCCTCTAAGTAGGCGATATGCGACAGAGTAAAGCTGGAGTTTTTTTGAGACGGTTTGCGTAGGGCATCTGTTTGAGGCCAGTAATCCTCTTTGTGAGGTATTTCTGTGGCCTTTCCAGTTGTTGTAGATGTCTTGTGAGGTACATACCAAAAGGGGCATTGTACTCTATAATGGGTCTAATGAGTGATGAGTAGAGGGGAACAATGACCTCTTTTTTCCAGGATGAGAAACCTTTTGTGATGAGGTGTGCCACATAGAAGGATTTCCTGACTACTGTGGTGATGTGCTTATCAAAGGAGAGACTACTGTCCACCTGTTTCCCAAGGTCTCTTATCACACTTTTGGTGTTAAGTAGACTACCACCTATGTGGTAGCTCATGGGTACAAAGGGGATGACAATGCACTTTTTGGCATTAAGCTTAATGCCATGGCTTTGACACCAGGCATCTGTCTCTGTGAGGCCCTTTTGTAGGATGTCCACATCATTAGGAGTTTCAATTATGGCTCCTAGTTTGCAGTCATCTGCAAACATCATTAGCCAAAGACCTTCTGTGTTAGCCTGTACTTCAGAAAAGAAGATAGCAAACTGAGAGGACCCAGGACTGAACCCTGTGGTACTCCACTTGTCACTGGTCTCAAGTTGCATTTGGAGTCTTCTACTTTCACAGTGTGGGTTCTGTCATTGAGCCAGTTGTCAACCCATCTTGTGACATAGGGATTTATACCTAGTTTTGTGAGTTTATCTATATTCCAGAGTGGGGGATGGTGTCAAAAGCCTTGGCGAGATCTAAATAGGCTGTGTGAACCACCTTACCCTCATCTACAGCTTTGGTGACTGCTTCAAAGAAGTCAGTCAGGTTTAGGAGACATGATCTGCCTTTTACAAACCTGAACTGGGCGGGGTCCAGAGTTTGGAGATTCCCGGTGTCTTTGTTTATAAGTTCCATGATGATATGTTGCATGGCCTTGTAGACCAAGCTCATTAGGCTAAAGGGCCAGTAGTTCCCGGGGTCTGTGGTGGCTCCCCCTTTGTGGAGTGGGATAACAGTCACTGTGCACCATTCAGTGGGCACAAAGCCTGAGGTGAAGCTATGATTGAACATGGTACTTAGGTGGGGTGCCAGTTCATTCTGTACTTCATGTAGAATGCAGCCTGGGATGTTGTCAGGTCCCAAGGATGCTGTGTTCTTGGCTTTGGAAAGTGTGTTTTTTACCTGTGCAGCCATGATTACAGGAACTTTGCATTCTTCTGGTATACAGATGGACCCTTTAGAGGGTGAGGGGGGTAAAGTTAGCACTGAATCTATCTGCCAGGATGCTGGCAATATCAGTTGGTTCTGTATATTTAGTGCCATTGTGCTGTAACTCAGAGCAGATCTGAGTGTTGCCATTGAGATTCTTGACATAGCTATAGAATGGTTTGTGGGTGTCTTTAGAATCAGTGACAATTCTGTTTTCATAACTAGCTTTGGAGGATTTTATGAGGGATCTCAGCTTCTTAGTTAGGCTGACCAGGGAGTTCTTCCAATCATGGGATTTACTCTTTTTTGCAACAGTTTCTTTCTTCTGTTGTAGAGTTTGTTCATGGCAGGGGACCATCAGATTGGTTTCCTTTTTTTGGAGGATAGCATCTTGGTTCTGTTAGGGATAGCATGATCCATGCACTTGTGTAAGTGCTTATAAAGTGCATTTGTGTAGGATTCAGCAGTCATACCTCTATTGTCCGTCTGCATGGGTGTCATGAAGTTTGCCACTTCTGTCTTATGAAGCGTGAAGTTGGGTTTGGAGAAATGTTTAAGGTGGTTTCCCTAATGGCAGGTGGGGGTGGGATGGGGATGTCCAGGCTGATTAGCTTGTGGTCAGATATGACCAATGAGGAATTGACCTCAGGTGTGGAACACCAGTCGCCCATGTTGGTAATGACAAGGTCTAGGATATTGCTGCCCTCTGGTGGGGGTGTGGATAATCCAAGGCGTTGGAATTTATGAATTCCAGAAAACGTTGAGCAAAAGAGTTGGTACCTGAGTAGTTTTCCCAGTTAATAGTGGGGTAGCTGAAATCGCCCATTATTCCAGTGTTGGGTTGTACCCTAATATTTTCCAGTGTATCAGGAAATGAGGAGTGGGAATCCTGGGGCATGGTGGGGGATCTGTAGCAAGTTACAGTTTGGATTGTGGACTTGCCCAGAGTTAGTTGCACTTGGATAATCTCGGATGCATTATGCTGAGCAACTAGCCTGGAGGTGTGGATATCATTAATGAATATGGACACGCCTCCACCTTTAATGTTTCAGTCCAGGTAGGTGGCCAAAAGGTGTAGTATGAATTATAGCTTGGTAATGCAGGGGTGCTCTCTGGAGCCTTGAACCAGGTCTCTGTCACTGCACAGATGTTGATGTTCTCCCTTTTAAGGAGTGCCTCGAGTGAATGCATTTTGAGGTTTAGACTTCTAGCATTGAGTAGCATTACCCTCAGATTTTGCTTGCTAGTACCTGTTATGGTGGTGAATTTGTCATTTGAACCTTGCCAAAAAAAGGCACTATAGGGGTGGCAAGAGCCTTAGCCAGTATCCGGAATCCCAAGGGCTACAGGTGCAGACCATCTCTGGCAAAGCATTGTGGTCTGTTGATCATGTCATCCCAGGCAGACAGATACTGGATCCCCTTAGAATGACACCAGAAGCTTAGCCAATTGTTGAAGTCAATCATTTTGTCCTTGTACTGTGGTATCATTCTGGGTGATTGCAGGATGCTACTCAGGGCTAGGGTCATACCTGCCTTTTAGTGATCAAGTTATACAAAGCTAGATTCAGCAGGTCTGAATTTAGTCTATGCTACAGCAAAAAAGGCATACCAATTTCAGAAAGAAACAGTCCAAATAAGCAGGCACAATAAGCCTTTAACCAGAAACTCCCAGCTCAGAAGGACAGAATTTACCCTCTCCTCCCACAAGAGTGCAGGCCACACCTTCTTAATGTAAAATAACTGTCCCGATGCCCAAGTGCTTAAACCAGAACTAATACTCCCAACTTAGAAGGATGTAAGCTACCTGTCCTGCCACAATAGGCTCTATGCACATTAAACACTTTATTGATGTACCAGGTTAAATTACAGTTTTAATAATCTTTTCTTCTATACATTAAATTAATTATTTTTGTATTTTATGTTGTGTTTTAGGACTATTATATCATGTTATTTAGTTTTAATGTGTAGTAGCTCAGCCTCATGTATACTAGGCATTTTTGTAGTAATTTTATTAAATAAGTTAGGTTAGACTTTTGTTAATAGTATTGTTTTATAGACAATGCTAGTTGTCAGTTGTTATTACTTAATGTTTTTATAAATTATGATTTTTAGGGCTTTTAGATATAATTAGTTGTTAGTTGTGACTATTTAATGATGGATTTTAGGTTTTTAAATTGTCTTTGTGATGTCATAATTAGAATGTGATTGGAGATTGCAATGGTAATGACACTATTTAATTTAGATGGAAGATGACTGCTGTATTAAAGTCTGATGAAACGTTCCTTTACGTGAAAGCGCTTACTATTTGGAGTTTGTCTACATTAAAATTTTACAACGAGCTGTGGTGTTGCCTCTTTTGTTATTTTGTGGAACTAGTAAAAAAGCTCAAAACTGAGGCCTGGTCCAGCAGTCTTCAATCAGACAAGTTCTAACTAAACGCTCCTGCCACTAGGGTCAGGAGACCCTTCTCCAAAAAAGATGGCCTGGATTAGTGCTCAAGTTATACAATCAAAGCTAGATTCAGCATGCTGAATCTAGTCTATGCTACAGTAAACAAGGTGCACCAGTTTCAGAAAGAAACAGTTCAAATAAGCAGGCACAATAATGCTTTAACCAGAAATTCCCATCTCAGAAGGCCAGAATGTAACCTCTCCTCCCATAAGAGTGCAGACCACAAACCTTCTTAATGTAACATATCTGGCCTGAAGCCCAAATGCTTAAACTAGAACTAATACACTTTTAGAATAACAGACACTGAGCCTTCAATCAGCAATTCCCAATTTAGAAGAATGTAAGCGACCTGTCCTGCCACGACAGTGCAGACCACAAACCTTCCTAATGTAAAACAACTGGTCTGAAGCCCAAGTGTTTAAACCGAAAGGCTTAGAATAACAGTTACAATTTAATCAGGCTAGTACCAAGCAGTAATAAATGCAGCAGAATAAATACAAATGAGTACTTTTAATTAGAAACAAAAGCAAAATGAAGTGCATTTTTTTTAAGTAAAGTGCAAGGAGAGAGAAAGTAGGAACAGAGGTTAAGAACCAAAGTGGGTTGTCCTTCTCAAATGTTCTCTCTGTATTAAGTAGAGTGAACACTAGACTAGGAGGGATGTCCCAGATCATATTTACAGTAGGGGCGGGCAACTGCAAAGCCACCAACTATAACAACTCTACAAGAATAGCGTGGGAGGGAGGGGGAAAAAACAGTTTCAGGACAGATAAGAAACATAAAACAATGCCAGAAAACATATACAATTATTCAGTCAGGCAAACAATAATTCACTCAGGCAAAATTAAGACAATGTAGAACTCTGAAAGGTTAAAATGCCAAGAAATATACTTATCAGTCACGATATATTTCCAGATTGTTTGAGAATCACACCAGCTAGAACACCAGGAGTTTCCAACAGTGTATGCAAGAATTTACAAACAGAAACTATTTTTAAATCAGCAAGCCTTGAAGCAATCAGATAACACAAAAGCTGTTAGACCAGTTTTATAAACTCCCCCTCAGAAATAGGGGGTAAGCAGTTTCAGGACAGATGAGAAACATAAAACAATACCAGAAAATATATAAAATGATTCAGTCAGGCAAACAATAATTCAGTCAGGCAAAATTAAGACAATGCAGATGTCTGGAAGGTTAAAATGCCAAGAAATATACTTATCAATCAGCGATATATTTCCAGATTGTTTGAGAATCACACCAGCTAGAACACCAGGAGTTTCCAACAGTGTATGCAAGAATTTACAAACAGTAAGGTTGTAAGGAAAGTCAGTGATGTTAACTACACGGTAGAACTGCTAGACAGGAAGCACTGGCACAAATTGTGCCATGTTAACATGATGAAACCTATCCATGATAGGGAGGCCCTTATGCTGAGTATTTGCAGTACAAGGCATGAGGAGTCTGATGGGCATCTATCGCTACAGGGAGCCATCCAAGAAATTCCCAAATTACTATGGTGGAGCCTAGAGTTGCAAGCATATGATGACAGTGCAGCACCACAGTGGGGTTAGCAATGCCATTGCAGATTGCCTGTCAAGATGGGGAATGGGGTAAGGTGTTCCCAGATAGGCTCAATCCTCTCAAGCAATGTTTTTCAAGGGTCACTGGAAAAACTAGCTTGAGTTTTCGTGGGGGGGGGGTGTCACAATGCCAGCCCAGCTATCTGGAATTTTGTAAATAGTTCTATATCATTTGTGAATAGTGATATGATTTATACAGAATAATGTGTTGAACAGTGTTTGTACAGTACTGAGATTCAAAAATTTAACCACAGCATGCTGTGCTGGCTTAGAACAGAAATGTATAGAAACTATTGTAATTGTTTGACTGTATATACTTAAGTTGAAATTAAATTGTTTTATGATTGTGCTATAAAAGTTCTCTCAGTTTCAGTGTAGCAGATACAATGTCTAGAGTTAGATGTTTTTGTATTGTTTTGGAAGAGAAGTAATTAGTAGGTTTGAGATGCAGAAGTGTTTTTTTATTGCTTTATGACTTCCTAGCAGCTGCACAGTTCTGAGCAAACATTTGAGAGATATGTATTTTTCACACAGAGATGTTCAATTCAGTTAGTTTCTGACAAAAGGGGGTTTAGCTTGGAAACTGAAATCAGGTGACAAAAAGTGATGTCATCTAAGCTAACTCAGCAATAATATTTGCTATGAATTTAAGAACTCTGTCAGAGAGAGAGACTAGGTATTTTGTATTTTGTCTTGGACCTAGCAAGAGTATCCACTCATCATCACTATCTGCACTAGCCTTGCTGTAAGTTTCTAAGGCTTAGTAACTCTTTTTAGATTTAAATAGGAATATAGTAAAGATTAGTTTAGATGTTTTCTGTGTCTATCTGAGACTGTCTTGCAATGTTGTTTTAAATATTCCCTGTAATTTTGAACTGTGACAGTACCTTGTTTATTCACCGAGCCTTTCCCAGGTGTTTGTTTGTGTATAAATCAAATCTCAAGGTGTGTGTGTGTGTGTGTGTGTGTGTGTGTGTGTGTGTGTGTGTGTGTGTGTGTGTGTGAGAGAGAGCTACTTGGACAGGGACACGAAGCACTGGTTGGACAGAGAGAGTGTTGGGAGGACTTGACTTGGAACCCTGGCTAAAGACTCAACTCTATAGCTGTGTCAGTGGGGAGTCTTATTGGGTATCTGGAGAAAGAGGGAGAAACCAGCCCCAGACTGACTGTGTTCTCTGTGTGCTCTTAAGGGAAATTACACTTTACTGTGTGTGTACTTATCCTCCCAGTGTGTAGATTCCCCACTGGTGCCAGTTGTGAGTATTGAGGCTCCTTGACTACTGGGCCAGCACAGGGGCATCACAGGGTGTAGAAAAGAATCATAGCTATCCATTTTTTGTAAAGGAACAACTGTGCACTTTGACAGATTTGTACATGGATTTGGATTCTCAAACCCCAGAGAGAGGGGGTGAGGACAACATAACTGCATTCTCAAGCCAATTGGACCGAATTACATGTGTGCAGTGGACAAGTGTGTGAAATGGAGAGCTATATATGGAACAATATTTTTTTTGGGGACAGGAGACCATTCTTTTTAAGGTGAGAGTGGAATGTTGAGGAAGGGACATAGGTACATGTGTGGGAGGTAAGTTTGGTAGGCGAGGATGCATTTGCAAACAGACAAGACAAACAATACAGCAGACAGGGGTGGTATGTAACACATGAGGGGATGAACATCTTTGATGGGGAGAGTGTTGTGGAATCCGAGTCCCATGTGCCTCCACATGGCAACATTGTGACTCACGGCCCCACCCATGGAACCATCAGCATTGCTCCTTCACTGCCTCAAGGGTGGCCGTGCTGGAGGCTGGGCACCAGGATGACGCTTTTCCAACCGGTCAGCCAGCATGCCCTCAATCCAGCACAGGTGTTAGTCATAGCCATTGCATGAACCAGTAAGAAAACATAAAACTGAAGACCACAGAAGAAGAATCCACTTAAAACACCAGTTTATTGCACCTCTAGCGCTTCGGCAACTGCCTTCAAGGAGTATAAAACATCACATAACTTACACAGTTTATATACCCTAATACATCTAACAATTAAACAAGCAGCTTAAACCAATTAATCAATGAACATTAAAAAATACTTAATACTACATTCTCATCAGATAAGAAGCCTCCAGTTACATTCCACTTTCAGACCCTGAGGAACTAAAGTGTCATATTTCAAAATAAAAATACTTTCTTTATATAACAACTTCTTTTTATACAAATCATCAGAAAATACACCCTTCATAATATGTTCTAAGATAGTGGCTTGAAACCCATTTGGATTCGAATTGTGAGCCAGCATAAAATGTTTAGCAACAGGGCTATCTTCTTTATTATTTATAATATTCCTGACATGCTCCTGAAGTCTAGTGTTAAACTTCCTTTTACTTTCTCCTATATATACAAGGTTACACGGACATTTCAATGCATAAATAATACCTTCAGTATTACAGCTATATATATTTTTAACCTCAAATACATGGCCATTTACATATTTAAAAGTTGGAAAAATATAATGACATACATTGCAATGATCACAGGGTGAAGTTCCTAGTCTCTGCATGGTCCTATATTGCAATGTCTCAGTGGGATATTTAAATTTATTATGTACCAAAATATCTTTTAAATTCCTACATCTACGAAATGAAATGCCTAAAGGGTGTATTTTCTGATGATTTGTATAAAAAGAAGTTGTTATATAAAAAAGTATTTTCATTTTGAAATATGACACTTTATTTCCTCGGGGTCTGAATGTGGAATGTAATTGGAGGTTTCTTATCTAATGAGAATGTAGTATTAAGTATTTTTTAATGTTTATTGATTAAACGGTTTAAGCTGCTTGTTTAATTGTTAGATGTATTAGGGTATATAAACTGTATAAGTTATGTGATGTTTTATACTCCTTGAAGGCAGTTGCTGAAGCGCTAGAGGTGCAATAAATTGGTGTTTTAAGTGGATTCTTCGTCTGTGGTCTTCAGTTTTATCTTTTCTTTTTGGTTCGTGCAGTGTTTGGTCTGTTTTATGTCGAATGAGTCTTCGTTTGGGATCCCTAGGCTCTTAAGGGATGACACACTAGAAGATAGTCAAAAAACTATGGACAGTTTTCTAATGCATCAGAATGCTGCAGGTATGGTTGGTTCCAACGTTGCCAATACTTCTGCTTCAGTGGGTGTTTCCTCTACTTCACATTTTTTTGAAAGGCTTGAACAAGCAAGAAATTCTAGAGTGAATGATCCATTTGCCTCTGTGGGACAATTTGGCCCTTCTTGCAGTCCTTCTGGTGAAACGAGTGCTTTAATGAGTAAGTTGGAACAGTTACTGCATAAAGAAACTGCTGTATACTTTAATCTGTTAAGCTTGCAAATATATGTTGACTTAGATATTACACCTAGGGGACTAAGAGCCTTTAAAAGTCTCTCTACTCCTTTAGATATGTCTGATGAAAGGGATGTGCAATTTTCTAAGAAATGGTTATTGGCAGCTCATCGTTGTACTTTAGAATGGATTTCCATTCTATTAGAAAGAGATCGTGTGAAACAAAACAAGCTTAAGGAAGACATTAGAGCCACCTATAATGACTGATCTAAAAGACTTAAATCTATGCAGTCTGACAAGTTTTTAGCAGATGTAAATATTGGTTTAGATAAATATGAAAAAGAACTCTGATCGGAAATGCACAAAACTGAAGAGATCTAAAAGACTATCAAAGTAATTGTGCCTTTTTATGGCAAAAAAGCACACATTTTCATCATAATAAAGGCTCTGGTCTCTTTAAGAAATCACCAGCTCCTTCTAGGAGTGTGTCTTTTGCTTCAGATGTTTTGGGCATTTCCTTTAATGGTGGAGGTGTAGGAGAGCATTTTCCAGCGTTACCAGCAGCTCAAAATCCATCTAGATTAACCTCAGATTTTCAGAGAGGGAACCAGCAGTTTCAGGAAGAGCAGAGAGAACAGAGTGAGTGGAAGAGTGGAAGATTTCAGTCTGGGAACTTTAACAACCGAGAAAGACACAGTTTCAATGATAACAAGAGAAGCAAATGGTAATAGATAATGTTGTGCAAGATATTCTTGACAGTTCTGTGTCTTTTGTTTACAAAGATGAGGGTGAAACAATCCATATAACTGCTGCATCTGAATGTAAGAAAATTTCTATTGTTCATAACATTTCTGGTGTATTTTTATCTGTAGATCAGATGAATGTTTGAATTATGGACTTAAATATATACCCACAGTGCTGCCTCGGTTACATAAATTAAAGTGTGATATTTTTAGACTGTGTGGGAAGATACATTTAATATATATTTTTGCCAATAACCGGTATAAAGAAGGTGATGGTAGTTTGTTAGAATCTGATAGTTTAAAGAACAGTTTTTATTCTTGTGTATCTGACCCTGAGGAATGCTTTGACAATGCAAGTGACTATAATGCCTATAGTTTGTTAAAAACTTATAAAATAATGAACAAAACTGATTTTATTCCTTCATACCAACATGAACATATAAAGTGTTTTTCTCAAATGTTGAATTTTGATGTAGAAAATGCTTTTTGTGATTTTATGCAGTATAAGCATAAGTTGGTATATAACTTGAATAAAAAGGAATGGAAGGAAGTACAGGCATCAGCGAATAATGAACATCTTATTATTAAACCATCTGATAAAGGTGGGAAGATAGTGGTGATGAATGTTGCTCAATATTATAAAATGTGTATGACACATCTGGATGATACCAATACATATGTTAAGGGTAATACAAATTAATATGTTAAGGCTATAAATGATTTTGACACCCTTATATCTAAGGGAGTGAGATTAAAATATTTTCACAAAATGACAAAGATAAAAAGTTTAATACTGATGACAGTGAGTTGGCTTTATTTTACTGTCTTCCAAAAATTCATAAAAGTGGGGTTGACCCACCTGGTAGGCCTATTGTATCTGCTCAAAAATATTTTTTATCTAATAATGGGAAATTTTTGCATGAATATTTATTCCCTTATGTAATAAAGTTACCTAGTTATATTAGGGATAGTTTTGATTTTTTGGAAAAATTATCTAAAATACAATGGAGTGCAGATATGTTTTTTATAAGTGTTGATGTTGTTAGCTTGTATACTAACATACAGTGTCAGTTTGGACTAGAAGCAGTAAAATATTTTTTGGGTGATAGTCCAGTAACGTATTATATTATTGAAATATTAGAATTTTGTTTGAATAATATTTTTTTTATGTTTAATGAACAAATATACAGACAAATCAAGGGCACTGCCATGGGGGCATCTTTTGCCCCATGTATGCCAACATGACGATGGGTTTCTATGAGTTAGAATGGTTATATCATATACATTTTTTTTAAAATTATGTAGTTAGTTATTTTCGTTTTATAGATGATCTTGTTTTTATTTGTAAAGGTGTGATATCTTATGTTGGTCAGTTTATAGAAGTTATGCAACGTAATAGATTTGGACTTTCCAAGGACGGCATACAGGTGGGCAAAGATATAACTTTTTTAGACATACATCTGATTTTGGAGGACAGCAATACTTTACGTACGTCTGTGCATAGAAAATTTGCTGATAGTAATCAGTATTTCATGGGGACTAGCTGTCATCCAGTTCGTACTTTGGTCTCCTTGCCCTATGGGGAATATATGAGACTTAGATGGCTATGTAATACTGACATGGACTTCTTTAAAGAAATTAGTGTGACTACTGAGATGTTTAGATTGAGGGTTTATAGTGAAGCTAGTATTCAAACAGCTATAAATAAGGTTATTAATGAACAACATAAAGTTGGTACTTATAAGTTTGGAAGTAAGGGGTATAAGTTAGATGTTAGAAATCCAGAGAAAAGATTAGTTTATTTTGTCTCTACATATAGTGTTTTCAGTGATGTTTTAATAGATATTGTTAAACACTACTGGAATTTTTTGTTTAGATCAATGGACCTAAAAAAATTATTGTCTAGGTCTTTAAGCATTTCATTTCATAGTGGTAGGAATTTAAAAGATATTTTGGTAAATAATAAATGTAAATATCCCACTGAGACATTGCAATATAGGACCATGCAGAGACTAGGAACTTCACCCTGTGGTCATTGCAATGTATGTCATTATATTGTTCCAGCTTATAAGTATATAAATGGCCATGTATTTGAGGTTAAAAATATATATAGCTGTAATACTGAAGGTATTATTTATGCATTGAAATGTCCCTGTAACCTTGTATATATAGGAGAAAGTAAAAGGAAGTTTAAAACTAGACTTCAGGAGCATGTCAGGAATATTATAAATAATAAAGAAGATAGCCCTGTTGCTAAACATTTTATGCTGGCTCACAATTCGATTCCAAATGGGTTACAAGCCACTATCTTAGAACATATTATGAAGGGTGTATTTTCTGATGATTTGTATAAAAAGAAGTTGTTATATAAAGAAAGTATTTTCATTTTGAAATACGGCACTTTATTTCCTCAGGGTCTGAATGTGGAATGTAACTGGAGGCTTCTTATCTGATGAGAATGTAGTATTAAGTATTTTTTAATGTTTATTGATTAATCAGTTTAAGCTGCTTGTTTAATTGTTAGATGTATTAGAGTATATAAACTGTGTAAGTTATGTGATGTTTTATACTCCTTGAAGGTGGTTGCCAAAGCGCTAGAGGTGCAATAATCTGGTGTTTTAAGTGGATTCTTCATCTGTGGTCTTCAGTTAGTCATAGCCATGTTGGGCTATCATCTGCCATCTCCTCAGGAGGTACTACTCAACATCAAAGGTATTGCAGGGGCAAAAGAGGGAGCACTACCGGTCTGGGACCTGGTGCCATGGCCAGTTGAAGCAACGGTGGGGGATCAGCCAGAACAGGCCTACCTTGACGTGTTGTGGGACATGAGGTAAAGCAATAAGTTATGGTTAGTAACAACCAAACCATTGTTAGTATTAACAGAGGGTCTATATTATTTGAACAAAAGTTCAAAATGTCGATCGGTGTAAACAGTGAAAATGCCGGACATCAATGTGTGTTTTGTGAGATCGAGGTACAGTGAAGATCAGGAAATTTGCTCTTTCCTCATTGCAGTGCAGTTTTGATGTTGGTATATATAATTAGTGGGGGGGGTAGCAGCCCCCCACAATACAGGAGTCGATGTCCGGCATTTTCGCTGTTTACAGCGATCGACATTTTGAACTTTTGTTGAAATAATATAGACCCTTAACAGAATGGAACATCATATTTATTAATCCAAATACATATTAATGTGTATTATGTGCAACACAACATAATGTAACATAACAGTCATATGGCCAACAAAACAGTTAAACAAAATATGTTAATATTGAATCATAGTAAAACATAACAGTGATCAACCACATTTTCCAAAACATAGTTTAGCAAAATATGTTAATATTAAATGATAATAATATATTACAATAATGAATAACTTTAAGGGGTGGGGAGAGAGAGAAAAACATTCCATTAGTGAGACTGCAGATGATATCCCCTAACAACACTGGTCATACATACTTCTACAGGTGTGTACTGACAGTTGTGATGATAGTGGCTACAATTTTCCTATAGCTGTTGTAGCACATCACATACCTCTCAAGCTGATAGCATGAGACAATAAGGGTAAGCACTAACAAATGCAGGTACAGAACTACTCAGAATGATTTCACATAATGTGGACTTATATAGCTACCAGGGTGTTCTGTAAATGTATTTAATAATACATTGCATTCCAGTTAATAATTTGTCTGGTAAACATGTGATAAATGGATTAGTCAGTTTTATTTACATTACGAGAAATTATGACACTTGAGAGACATGTTTGTGTACAGTAATTAAACTAGACAGCCGTCATGGCTTAGTTGGCAGGCATGAGAGTAGAACTCACTAGCTGTGACTGCAGGGGACATCTGTGAATACTTTAATAATTGACTGCAGCAGTGTAGTATGGACAAGCAAGAGAAACAACCATACTGGGAATACACAGTTTTATTTCTGAATCAACAATGATAATACATACATTCTTGCTATTGAGTGTAACATTCTGTGAGATCTAAACACAATATCCGTACATAATATGGCTAATTCACCCATTAAATTTTTATGTTCTTGGGGAGAGAACTTGTGAGGATTATGTGACTGATACTAAAAATGTAGTGCTACATAGCACTGGATTCAAACCCAGCACTGCGTGTCAAAATGTACAGTGTATAAGGAATTTAACAGACTGAGCTACTGAGGCACTGCTGACTACAGGATGGCTGATACTTTCCTCTAGCATTCTAGTACTGTTACAGTGTTTTACTAGACTGCAGTGTCAATAGAACACACATGCATGGTATACAACCATACTGCATATATTACTATAGCTTTAGTTCACTTTCAACAATACAGGTGAACACATATTACTGTTATTGGTTTGCAATATCTGTGAAGTCCACACACACAATATCTGGTCGTGGAGTGGGCTACCTCATCCATATACCTTTATTATCTGATGTCTGTGGAAGAAAGAGCATTATGTGACTAGTACTGGCCTAGAGAAATCCTTGAACAGTACTATGATTTAAACAATGCCATTTGCAGCCATTAGATTTGCATTCTACAGCTATTACAGTGACTTGACTTTAGCAATCCTTCCTTACAGACTCAATGCATACAGCTCTACTGCAATGGTTATGAAAAGAGAATTCTGATGTACACCATTTTCCTTGCTGTTATTGGTATTGTTTCTTGTTTTTATTGAACTACAGTTGTTATTATTCAATTATTACACTACAGCTCTAATTCCAACTTTATTGTGCTACAGCTCTAATTCCAACTTTATTGCTCTACACACTTTATTTTATATACTTTATTGCAGTTAATGCTTTACTCTTTCTTGCTTATTGCACTACAGTTGGCATAATACATCCATATTCACCACGGTCAAAGTGCAACCTGACCAGGCACCTGGCATGAGACTCACCATTGGGAGCCCTCTCAACTGCAGCTGTTGGGGGAGAAACACACCTTTATGCATTCCAGTTATGCAGACATTCAGATTATATATTGGCAGAACAGAAATAAGAGTACTTACATACATGTGTGGCATTCCCTGTCCTCACTTCTTGGAACCAGGTGTCCAAGGTACCCCTCTTTTGTCTTTTCAGGTCATCATGGTGATGAAGACACTGCTCACCTGTGCGGAATATATATATATATATATATATATATATATATACATATATATATATATATATATATATATATATATGTCTATGAGTGTGTATATAAGTATGTATGTATATATGTATGTATGTATGTGCATTTAGATTTGTATATATAATGCATAAAAGATGTATCATCACCCCTTTGGGGAGAGTGACATCTCTACATATTATCACATTAATAACAATGTCCTAAGCACGCAATCAGTAGTGGGGATTTGGTCAGCCAGGTGGATAGCAACCTGACATTTGACCACTATGTTGCTTCCATTGTACAGAGAGCTTTCTACATGGCCCACCGCATAAGTAAGGGCATCTCGTCCAGGGACAAAGAGGTCATAACATCCCTGTAAGGCCAATTATTGAGTAGAATGCCCTCTTTGGCATGTACCTTGCAAAGCATATGCAGCAGCTGTAGAGACCACCGAAGTTCCTCACCAGGAGAGTCCAGGGCCTCAGATAGTTACCTTACACAGATAAGCTAAAAGCCCTTTCCCTGTATTCAGTTTGATACAGACTCCTCAGAGGTGACCACTGTCTGGCATACAAAGCAATCTCAAACCCCACCTTGATGGGACTGCTGCATATCTGCAAGTCAAGCTCCACTTGAGTAACCTGTGTGCATGACCTCAACCTGGTCTGTATTATCAATAGGACTTGGCAGGGCAGATTTGCGTCCCATAGACTCCCCCATCTGTGGAATAGACTCCCTCTCCACATCAAGCAGGGTACCTCATTAACTCTTTTTAAGCGCAACCTGGACAATGGGATGGGAAACAGAAAATACACCCTTGGGATTCTACCTGTGTCCCAGTTGGACAGGGGCTTTGAGTGTTGAATAGTTGAAACATGGGCTAAACTCTTGGCTAGGCTTATAAGGGCCTCAGTGCCAATAGCCTAGTAACTTCCTATGATCCTATATATGTATGCATATAGATACGTATGTGAATGCATGTGTATTTATATATGCATGTTTGAATGCATACGTGTGAGTATGTGTGTGTGTGTGTGTGTGTGTGTGTCTATATATATCTATCTATATATATATATATATATATATATATATATATATATATATATATATATATTTATATATATCTATCTATATGTATCTATATATATATATATATATATATATATATATATATATATATATAGATATAGATATATATAGATATAGATATATATAGATATAGATATATATAGATATAGATATATATAGATATAGATATATATAGATATAGATATATAGATAGATATGTATGTATATATACAAATACATACATAGATATTTGTGTGTTTGCGTTTACATTTTTCACATGCAGTTAATACATTTTATGATTTGGCTTGACTCTGTCCTTTTTTATGGCCCATCTCTAACCCTTATCATTTCCCCTCCCCTATGTGCCTTGAGACTGGTCATTTTCAAACACACACACACACACACACACACACACACACACACACACACACACACACACACACACACACACTTTGAGATAAGATTTATATATAAACACACAGACACCTCTGGGGAAGGCTGACACAGGTTCTCCAGCTATGCCCCCTTCTGCCCAAACTATAAAGTAGTACCATCTGCCAACAACCACCCTTATCAGTTACTATAAAGGCCTTTACCAAAGGGGGTCCAATTTTACTGCGCAATGTTACTGTTATCCAATTGGTAAGGGTGACTGGTACTTGAAGGCTATTTAGGAGTGCCCTATACAGTATCACCAAGCACATGCAAGTACCCTAAGAGCTTAAATTATCTCTATATAAAACAGCCACAGTTGAAAGTTTAAAAATAATAAAAACACAAGACAATACTTATTAATTCAACACAGTGACAATAGAGAGTTCAGAAATCACAGGAAATACTTTAAAACAACATTGTAGGACAGTCAGTCATAAATATAGAAAACAGCTTGGCTATAGAAAACAGCTAGGCTAATCTTACTATTTCTATCTATCTCTAAGAGAAATCACTGTTCTAAATATCTTACTTACAGAGCAAGCAAGTGCTGGTAAGCTGATGTGTTCAGGTTCAGACACAAATATAAAATGCTATCTCTTTCCCTGAGAGATAGTTCTTAAATGGATAATACACATTATTGCTGACTCATTTCAGATTATATAATTCTTGTCACTTCTGCTTAAGTTTCACAGAACTTAAAATTTAACATTTCTTTGTGATCTCGCAGCTGCCAGGAAGCCACAGCAGTAAAAGACACTTTACATGTGAAACCTAGTAATTATGTCTGTCTTAAGACAATAGAAAGCATTTCTATCTGCAGACATCCTGTCTCCTAGCTTGGGATTACACACAGTCATAAAATCCTTTACTTTTCAGCCTTCCTCCAGCAGGGTGCACTGTGGTTACATTTTTGAAGCTCAACACATAACACAGTTTTCTTACATTTGTCAAACAAGCCTGTGGATCATATTAATATTTACAAGGACTAGAAATATTTACAAAATTCTGTCTAACTAGTTTGGAAGCCTTCACAATCCCCCCCCACCGGAGAACTCAAGCTAGTTTTTCAAGTGACCCTTGAGAAATGTTGCTTGAGAGGGTTAGGTCTATCTTGGTATAACTTACTCCATTCCCTATCTTGAGAGCCATCTGCATTGGCATTGCTAACCCCACTGGGATGCTGAACTGACATACATATGCTTGCAACCCTAGACTCCACCTTTGTTACTTGGCATTCTACTGCCTGGCTCAATATAACCATTTTAGGGGATTTTGATCTGTAACTGCAGTGAATTTCCTTCTATACAGGTAAGGCTGAATTTTATGCAGTGTCCACACTATGGCTAGACATTCCTTTTCTACAGCTGGATAGCATTCCTCCCTGGGTTGGAGCCTATGACTGAGATAAATCACTAGGTGCTGTTCTCCCTCTGAAGAAATCTGGCAAAGTACAACCCCCACCGCATGGTTCAAAGCATCTACATGCACAACAAATTATTTTCTGTAATCTGGACTGGCTAACACAGGGGGTTTTCCCAAATCTTCTTTAAGCTTCTGTAATGCCTGCTCACATGCCGTGGTCCACACCACTTTATCTGGCCTGTTTTTCCTTGCCAGGTCTTTGAGGGGAGCAGCTATGGTACTATAACTAGGGACAAACTTTCTAAGGTACCCTGCAGTCCCTAAGAATGCCCTCACCTGCTTTTTGGTAACATGTACAGGCCATGCCTGAATGGCTTCCACTTTGGCAGGTTCTGGCCTGATCTTATCACTCCCCACTCTATGTCCCAGGTGAGAGACCTCTGCCATACCCACCTGACATTTGTTGGGCTTAATGGTCAACCCTGCCCTCTGTAGTCTGCCCAGCACCTCCCTGACATACTGAAGGTGCTCTTTCCAGCAATGGCTATAAATGGCAATATAATCTAGGTAAACAAGGGCAAAATCTCCTGCTCCTGCTAGGATATGATCTACAAACTCTGGAAAGTCGCTGGAGCATTTTTTCATCCCAAAGGGCATCTTTGTGAACTCATACAAGCCAAAAGGAGTCACAAGGCTGACTTCTCTCTACCATTGGCAGTCAAGGGCACCTGCCAGTAACCCTTGGTAAGATCAATGGTGGTAAGATACTTAGCCCCACTCAGCTGCTTTAGGGCTTCATCTGTCCTAGGCATGTGGTAAGCATCTGAATGTGTGACTATTTAAGTTCTTGCAGTCCATACAGAACCTGTTGCTGCCATCCTTCTTTGGCACCAGCACCACTGGGGAGGGCCAAGGACTCTTGGACTCCTGAATTGCCCCTAGTTCCAACATTTTCTGTACCTCCTCCCTCAGAGCCTGTTTGACTCTCTTAGGCACCCTATAAGGGGCACCCTGGCCTTCCAGTGAGCATGTCCCCAAACTCCTCTAACACTGCTCGGATTTCTTGAATCTAGGTAGGAGATAGCAGCTGGGAGATTGCTACCCTTTCTACTGAAATGTCAGTGTGAGCCTCACTGAGGAGATCAGTCACCAGATCTCCCTCAGACTCCTTCTGCAGCCCACTGCAAATACTCAGCACAAGGGCCTCACTATCATGGTAAGGTTTCATCTTAACATGGTACAATTTGTGCCCCTGCCTCCTGCTCAGCAGTTCTACCATATAGTTAACATCACTGACCTTCCTCACCACCTTGCAGGGTCCCTCCCAAGCTTGTAACTTACGACTAAGAGGTTCCACAACCCGAGTATACCACAGCAATGGCACTGACTTCCTCTTTAGAATTGAATGTTCTCCCTGTTTTCAAAAAAATCCACGCTGAAAGATGTACCAAGTTAGATCCACAGCAATAATGGAATTTAATCTTGAAACAGACACACAAAAACAGCCAACAGAACGCCAAGGAAGTAATCCAACAGGTTTACCGGGTTTATCGCCAAGACGAACTTCTTCAGAATGATCTAATCACTGGTTACCTCCCCATTATATACACAAACAATTAATTAATTAAACAACCTAATTGATATTAACATTGGTACTAAACACAATTGAGCTATAGTTGATGGAAATGACTATAAATTCATATATATATGTAACCCAATATATACAATTACAAATGCAAATATCAATAAACAAACATAATCATTTAAAACTAAAATAATTAAAATAAAATAAATACATATATTAATGAATTACAATAATTCATATTTCATTAAAAAATGCAATGCTCAAACGTAATACAATATTGATGCAATGACTAAAGATGTATATTTATATTAAATCCTCAAATACATTTAGATACCCCAATGTGCTATCCAAAAAATATGTATATATATTATTATTCCTACCCAATAATTTAATACTAGTAATATGTAACCATAAGTGGCTCTAAAGAAATATATAACTATACAATTCGTACAATAAGCACAAAAAACCATATTATATACAAATGCATAATACACTTAATGACTTACTACCTTATTTTGTATTAAATTGTTTGTCTATAAAAATATTTGAGGTGATAATTATATGTGTATTTACCTGGACTAGATTACATTTAAACCAATAATATACTACACTGAACTGACTTAACATCTACCCTTAATGTAATTTTTCATAAGGATAGGTTTAATTGTACAGTATTCATTGAGTCCAGGCCAATTATGGGCATTCAACAGAATCTGCCACTTTAACTCCTGTATGTCAAGGTCATATTTAGTAATTCTTCCTTGTACATCACTCAATAAATGTTCAATTATACAGAATTTAAAATTATGATCAGTATGTAATTGGATATGCCTCACCAAGGCGTTGGTGGTTTTCATATGTTTTATATCCAATACATGTTCTTTTATTCTACTCCTGAACTTCCTACTCGTTTTGCCTATATAAAAGGCTCTACACTGTTGACATAATGCTGCATAGATTACATTAGAAGTATGACAATTGAAATGTCCTTTAATCTTAATATTAATGTGATTGATTTTAATTTTGTCCTGTGTATCTTGTATGTACTTACATGTTGTACATCTTCCACATCTAAAGTTCCCAATTGGTCTATTGTTATTGTATTGTCGTATTTCAATATTATGCTCAAAAAACTCTTTGAAGGACGTATCCTTTTTATACACAAATTTAACCGGTCCTTTAAATATTGATGCCATCATATGTTCATTAATATACAAGCTCCAATTCCTATTAATAATATTCCTTATTATTGGGGTACAATCATCATATACTGAAATGTATAATGGCGTCTGATCCTTATTTTCATACAAAGTCTTGTTTACGTTTTGGTCATATCCATGATTTAAAATAGCTTGGTATATTCCTATCTGTCTCTTATTTTTCACTTCTTGTTTGATAGTTTCACATAGGATTTCTGGGTATCCTGCTTATAAACATACTTTGCATAAATTCCAATTCATCATACAATTCAGTCTCCTCACTAATCATCCTGGCTGCCCTGACCATCTGGCCCTTAACAACACCCTTCTTTTGATGGTCAGGGTGCCAGCTGTCATAGTGAAGATAGGAATTGGAAAATGTTGGTTTTCTATGTATGTTAGATTTTAAATATTCCTATGTTTATCAAAGGTTAACTCCACATCCAAATAGGATATACTTTCATAGCCAATGTGATGTGTAAACTTTAAGAATCGCACATTTTGATTTATATATTCAAGAAATATTTTAAAGATACCTCATCTGCATCCCATACTATAAAGATATCATCTAAATATCTAGTGTATGTTTTAAAGTATTGTTTGAATGGACTATTGAAAATATAGTTGTACTCCCAATATGTCATTATTAAATTAGCATACATGGGGCATGCCCCATTGCAACACCATCAATTTGTTTATAGTAATGTCCTTCATAATACAAAAGTTGTTGTGTAGTACTAATTCCATTAGACCAATCAGGGTGTTAATCTTGGTTTGGTCAAATGTTTTTGATTCAAAAAGCTGTTCTTCTAACCAAATCAACCCTATATCATGGGGTATTGATGTGAAAAGATTACAAACATCTATAGTAACCATAATGTCTCCATCCTTCATTTTAACTTTGTTCATCATGTTAAGGAAGTCCCATGAGTCCTTGGTGATGTATGGGAATTTGGACATACTTAACTTAAAATGGTTATCAAGATATTGGCTAATGAAGCATGTTTTGTTCCTCTTCCCATCCACAATAGGCCTGAATTGTAAATTATTCAGACCCTTGTGGATTTTGGAATTCAAATATTCCACTAATGACGGAAAGTCATTAGATAGATATTGTATTCATCCTCTGTCAATTCACCTTGCATTAACATGTCTTCTAATCTGTTATCTATTCTTTGATGAGCAATGTTGATTTCATTTAAACTTATTTCAGAGTAAGATTGACCTAACAACATAGTAGTCATGTATGTGACATAATCCCCTGTGTCAGTTATAACAACTCCACTACCTTTATCAGGCCTCATTATTCTAATATCTTTAATATTTAATATATCTTTAAATGTTTCCTCATCACTTTCTGTCATGTTACTGTGTATGGGAGTATTATAATATTTAAAAAAATCCCTAATATCCATTTCGGCCTGTTTTTCAAAAGTAATTATTTTGTCATTCATAGGGGGATTGAAAATGCTGGGTTTACACAAATCACTCGCTATATGGTTCCTCCTGTTGTCCTGTACATTTCCCTGAAAGAATAATTTCAAATTTAGTTTTCTACTGAATAATTTCAAGTTGACAATAGAATTCACTAATTTCCCCTTACGACAGGGTACAAAATTATGTCCCAGTGAAAATAAATTCGCATGTTTACTGTTGAATGCATATTTAGAATAATTAAATATTTTGTAATCCCCATGGGTATTGGTAATAATGTTAGGGTTACTTAAAGGTTCTTTATCAAATAATTCTAAGTTATCATCCAATGTACATGTATCTTCTTTATTCAAGTACCTTTCGATATTAAAGTCAATGTAGAAATTAATAGGATTGTGAAATTCATCACTTAAAAGATCGGTGCTGTTCTCATTCATACCATTATTCGTCATGTCATTAACTGTGTTATCAGTGTAACAGCTCAGCATGTTAGAAGAGCCAATAATGTCAGGGTATTCATAAATAGTCAAGTCCAATAGTGCTTGATCCTCTTGTTCTGACTTATTTAACTCAAAATCTATATCTTCCTGACAATTTGTAACATTTAATTCTTCAGATGTTAACTGGGCGGAAAAGTCACCTTTATGCTTAACAACATCATATTCCTTAATAATGCCATAGTTGTCATTTGTCTCCGTATCACACTGAATACAGCCATACCCAGTCCGCTCATGTGGACTAGTTGCCATGTCACCTATCTTATACACTAAATGATCATAATTAGTATTAATGCCCTTCACTCTGCTATCCTTTTGCTTAGCATTATCCTCATAAGTATAACTGTATCTTCCCATATTACAACTAATTAATGCTCGCTGCATGCGAGGTTGTGTAACATTAAAAACATCATAAACATCATTTTGTCCCAAACTTTGTTCACACATACCATGTTGGAGCTGCGACATTTCTAATGTAGTTATAGGTTGGTATAAGTCCACAGTCGGTACAGCAATAGTGTGGTCTATGTCCATGTTGTAATCCATGCTGATATCAATTCCATGTACGAATGGTGCCCTTATTTCCGACCCTTCCAACCTGCTTGCATTGCTTGCAGCTAAAAACCTCTTTTGGTTTCGCCTGTGTCTCTATAATCATCCTCTCCATATTGTTTTCCCGATTGTAGAGCCTTTCCGATCGTCTCACAACTTCTGCGTAGTTCTGTTCGTTGGAACCTAGCTGTTGCTGTTCCTCATTGTCGGAAGTGATGTCATACACTTCCTGTCTTTGTCGGCTACGTTCCATACGTATCTCATCACCATGGTTATTGTGCTTATGTTTGGATTTGGGGTAAATTTCACCGACCTCATATCTTTTAATGTCCCTTGTTATTTTATTACTTTTCTTATTGTATATGATTCCACAGTTATAGTCAATGTCCTTAATAATGGTAGTATATTTAGTATAATGTTTGTCGAAGCTGGAATCTTGACTAATATTTTGATTGAGTACATCGAGTTCTTTTAGCATGTTGTCTATTCTAGAATTATTGTATTTAATCATAATTTCCATCATACGCACACCAGTATTGTTGAATAAATCATGCAGTTCTTCCAACATGTTTTCATTGTTTTCACTACCGTGTGGGTACTTCCAAAGCCTTAGTCCTTTGGGAACCATATGTAGGTCTATGTTTTTCTGCAGGTAACTATTCTCAAGCTGTAAACGTTTATATTTAAACAATTTCATTTCGAAGGTTTTTAGCATATCACACATTGCATCATGCTGTTTCTTTGGTGGTAATTGGTTGTCATTTTGTACCATATTAAACGAAAAGCAATTATCTCGCCAAACATTGAAATTCGTATTATTTGTGTTGTTAACATTCTCCCCATTAAAAATCAACTTTAAAGTACCCTGTTTAGTTGTAGTGGGAGATTGCGGCGTAGCCTGTGTTAAAGGCAGTCCAAGGGTATCATTCACAGTGGAATTGTTGTCATGGCTGTTTATACTTAACAGTTTATGAATTAAAGCTGAATGTTCCTTCAACTGTGCATTGATTTGCTGTAGTATAACCCCCGTGTCCACTGGAACCACCTCGTCTTCCATACTGACACAAAGTACGTTGAAAACACAAACTTGTAACTTACGACTAAGAGGTTCCACAACCCGAGTATACCACAGCAATGGCACTGACTTCCTCTTTAGAATTGAATGTTCTCCCTGTTTTCAAAAAAATCCACGCTGAAAGATGTACCAAGTTAGATCCACAGCAATAATGGAATTTAATCTTGAAACAGACACACAAAAACAGCCAACAGAACGCCAAGGAAGTAATCCAACAGGTTTACCCGGGTTTCGTCCGCCAAGACGAACTTCTTCAGAATGATCTAATCACTGGTTACCTCCCCATTATATACACAAACAATTAATTAATTAAACAACCTAATTGTTTTTCCTTGCCAGGTCTTTGAGGGGAGCAGCTATGGTACTATAACTAGGGACAAACTTTCTAAGGTACCCTGCAGTCCCTAAGAATGCCCTCACCTGCTTTTTGGTAACATGTACAGGCCATGCCTGAATGGCTTCCACTTTGGCAGGTTCTGGCCTGATCTTATCACTCCCCACTCTATGTCCCAGGTGAGAGACCTCTGCCATACCCACCTGACATTTGTTGGGCTTAATGGTCAACCCTGCCCTCTGTAGTCTGCCCAGCACCTCCCTGACATACTGAAGGTGCTCTTTCCAGCAATGGCTATAAATGGCAATATAATCTAGGTAAACAAGGGCAAAATCTCCTGCTCCTGCTAGGATATGATCTACAAACTCTGGAAAGTCGCTGGAGCATTTTTCATCCCAAAGGGCATCTTTGTGAACTCATACAAGCCAAAAGGAGTCACAAAGGCTGACTTCTCTCTACCATTGGCAGTCAAGGGCACCTGCCAGTAACCCTTGGTAAGATCAATGGTGGTAAGATACTTAGCCCCACTCAGCTGCTTTAGGGCTTCATCTGTCCTAGGCATGTGGTAAGCATCTGAATGTGTGACTATTTAAGTTCTTGCAGTCCATACAGAACCTGTTGCTGCCATCCTTCTTTGGCACCAGCACCACTGGGGAGGGCCAAGGACTCTTGGACTCCTGAATTGCCCCTAGTTCCAACATTTTTTGTACCTCCTCCCTCAGAGCCTGTTTGACTCTCTTAGGCACCCTATAAGGGGCACCCTGGCCTTCCAGTGAGCATGTCCCCAAACTCCTCTAACACTGCTCGGATTTCTTGAATCTAGGTAGGAGATAGCAGCTGGGAGATTGCTACCCTTTCTACTGAAATGTCAGTGTGAGCCTCACTGAGGAGATCAGTCACCAGATCTCCCTCAGACTCCTTCTGCAGCCCACTGCAAATACTCAGCACAAGGGCCTCACTATCATGGTAAGGTTTCATCTTAACATGGTACAATTTGTGCCCCTGCCTCCTGCTCAGCAGTTCTACCATATAGTTAACATCACTGACCTTCCTCACCACCTTGCAGGGTCCCTCCCAAGCTGCCTGCTGCTTGTTGTGTCTGACAGGAATGAGAAACATTACTTACTGCCCTACAGCATACACTCTAGCTCGAGCACTCCTGTCATACCAGACCTTTTTCTGTGTTGGGCTTCTGCCAGGTTCTCCTGGGCCAACCCCATGAGTCTTGTCCTTAGGTTTAGGACATATGCCACAACAGACTTCTGGTGAGATTCAAACTTACCCTCCCACTCATCTCAAATTAAATCTAGAGGCCCCCTCACCCTATGCCCATACAGCAACTCAAAGGGTAAAAATCCTGTGGATTCCTGTGGAACCTGTCTGTAAGCAAACAGATGGGGCAAATATTTGTCCCACTCCCTCTTAAACTGGTCTGCAAATGCACATAGCATGGACTTGAGTGTAGAGTTTAACCTTTCAACAAGACCATTAGTATGGGGATGGTGGGGGAGTGGTCTTTAGGTGCTTCACCCCACATTACTTCCACAGACAAGCCAGCAGGTCTGACATGAAATTGGCACCTCTGTCAGTCATTATTTCTTTTGGGAAACCTGTTCTGCTGAAAATCTCTAAGATAGCATTTGCCACCTTTTCTGCCTCAATGGAGGACAAAGCCACTGCCTCAGGGTATCCTGTAGCATAATCTACTACTACTAGGATATACTTTTTACCTGTGGAACTTGGGGTACTAAGAGGCCCCACAATATCCAGAGATACCCTCTGAAATGGCTCCTCAATCACAAGCAAAGGCATCAAAGGAGCTTTCACCTTGTCTCTTGCCTTGCCTATCTTTTGGCACTGCTCACAGACCCTGCAGTACCCTGTTAGATCTCTGGAAATCCATGCCAATAGAAGTTCTGCATAATATGTCTCTTTGTATGTTTTTTGCCCATTTGACATGCAAAGGGAATATCAAGAGCTATGGCTAGAAAGGCCAGATGGTAGGCTCTGGGCACTACCAACTGCTATATTCTCTCACCCTCTAGCCCTCCCTCAGGGGTCCACTCTCTATACAGTAACTCTTTGTCCCAGTATACAGATTCCCCCTTCCCTTGGGAATCAGGTGCCGCACTAGCTACCTGCCTCAGGCCTTGTAATATAGGGTGTGAGAGTTGAACCTCTTTCAACTCTCTTTTTGTAACACTTCCCAGTTCCCCTTTCACAGGAAGTCTTGCATCCTTTGACAGAGGTGCCTCACTGTCAGCCTGGGTGCTACTACTCACCTCTGCCTTTGCAGTCACTTTGTCCAAGGGAACATCAGTACCCACAAGCAACTGTGGCTCATCTTCAGTCTCACTGCTACAGGAAACCTCCCTCCCTAAAGTAACCACCTCACCAGTCCTGGCTACAAGTGTGTGGTTTGTCTGGGAGACCCAGACAAACCACCTCACCAGTCCTGGCTGCAAGACAACCCAGATGACACATAGCCCACAGACTCAGTGTGTCACTCAACCACAGCCAATAAGGCAAAACAATGTACCCAACACACTAGTCATAGGTGACTCTATAGTCAGGCACACTGATGTCCCACTCACCAAGCTAGACAAGGAGAAAGTTACTGTCAGCTGCCTGTCAGGTGCCAGGATCTGCCACATAACCCATGCACTCAGGTCACTCCACAATAAGTACAAATATGACTCTGTCATTGTCCATGTTGGTGTGAATGACCTGAGATGTACCTCCCTGGACTACATGAAAAGAGACATGGAAGAGCTCTCTGATCTTGTAGCCTAGGCAGGTATGACCCTAGCCCTGAGTAGCATTCTGCCATTGCTCAGAATGATACTGCAGTACAAATACAAAATGATTGACTTCAACAATTGGCTAAGCTTCTGGTGTCATTCTAAGGGGATCTAGTATCTGTCTGCTTGGGATGACATGGTCGACAGACCATGATGCTTTGCCACAGATGGCCTGCACCTGCCGCCCCTGAGATTTCAGATACTGGCTAAGGCTCTTGCTGCCCCTATAGTGCCTTTCTTAGGCAGGGTTCAAATAACAAATTCATCACCATAACAGGAACAGGCAAGCAAAAACTGAGGGTAATGCTAGTCAATGCTAGAAGTCTAAATCTCAAAATGCACTCACTCGAGGCATTCCTTAAAATGGAGAACATCGATATCTGTGCAGTGACTGAGACCTGGTTCAAGGCTCCAGAGAGCACCCCTGTACTACCAGGCTATAACTCATACCACAATTTTCGGCCATGTAACCTGGACCGAAACACCAAATGCAGAGGTGTGTTCATATTCATTAAGGATATCCACACCTCCAGGCTAGTTGCTCAGCATAATGTATCCGAGGTTATCCAAGTGCAACTAACTCTGGGCAAAACTGCAATCCAAATTGTAGCTTGCTACAGATCCCCCACCATGCCCCAGGATTCCCACTCCTCTTTTCTTGATGTACTGGAAAATATTAGGGTTCAACCAAACACCCTAATAATGGGTGACTTCAACTACCCCACCATTAACTGGAAAAACTACTCGTGTACCAACTCCTTAGCTCAACGCTTTCTGGAATTCATAAAATCCAATGCCCTAGATCAACTTATCCACATCCCCACCAGGGGCAACAATATCCTAAACCGAGTCATTACCAACATGAGTGACCGGTGTTCCACACCTGAAGTCAACTCCTCGTTGGTCCAATCCGACCCACCATTAACTGGGAAAACTACTTGTGTACCAACTCCTTAGCTGAACGCTTTCTGTAATTCATAAAATCCAGTACCATAGATCAACTTATCCACATCCCTACCAGAGGCAACAAGATCCTAAACCTAGTCATTACTAACCCTTGATATCCACATCCCGCTCCCACCCCCCATTAAGGAAACCACAGTAAAAAATTTCTCCAAAGCCAACTTCATGCTTCTTAAGACAGAAGTGGTGAACTTCATGACACCCATGCAGATGGACAATACAGTTACAACTGCTGAATCCTACACAAATGCACTCTATAAGCATGTACATGAGTGCATGGATCGTGCTATCCCAAACAGAACCAAGACGCTATCCTCCAAAAAAAGGAAGTCAATTTGGTGGTCCCCTGCCATAAACAAACTGTACAACAGAAGGAAGAAACTGTTGCAAAAGAGAGTAAAATCCCATGAGTGGAGGAGCACCCTGGTCAGTCTGAGTAAGAAGCTGAGATCCCTTCTATGATCCTCCAAAGCTAGCTATGAAAACAAAATCACCACTAAATCCAAGGACAACCACAAAGCATTCTATAGCTATGTCAAGAATCTAGATGGCAACACCCAGATCTGCTCTGAGTTACAGCACAAAGGCACAAAAATTACAGAACCAATTGAAATTGCCAACATCCTGGCAGATCGGTTCAGTGTTAACTTTACCCCCCCCTCTCACCGCCTAAAGGGCCCATATCTACACAGGAAGAATGCAGAGTCCCTGTAATCACAACTACGCAGGTAAAAGCTGCACTCTCTAAAAACAAAAACACAGCATCCATGGGACCGGACAACATCCCAGGCTGCGTTTTACATGAACTTCAGAACGAACTGGCTCCCTACTTAAGCACCATGTTCAATAATAGCCTCACATCAGGTTTTGTGCCCACTGAATGGTGTACAGCAACAGTTATCCCACTCCACAAAGGGGGAGCCATCACTAATCCTGGGAACTATCGGCCTATTAGCCTGATGAGCCTGGACTGCAAGGCCATGGAACGTATCATCATGGAACTCATAAACAAAGACATTGGTAACCACCAAACTCTGGATACCACCCAGTTTGGGTTTGTGAAAGGCAGATCATGCCTCCTGAACCTGATCAACTTCTTTGAGGCAGTCACCAAAGCCGTGGTTGAGGGTAACGTGGTTCACACAGCCTATCTTGACCTTGCCAAAGCTTTCGACACCATCTCCCATTCTAGAATTGTAGCTAAAGTCACTAAACTAGGTATAACTCCCAACATCACAAGATGGGTTGCCAGCTGGCTCACTGACAGAGCCCACACTGTAAAAGTTGCCGACTCCAAATCTGACCTCAAAGCAGTGACAAGTGGAGTACCACAGGTTTCCGTCCTGGGACCTCTCCTGTTTGGTATCTACTTCTCTGAAGTACAGGCTAACACAGAAGGTCTCTGGCTAACAAAGTTCACAGATGACTACAAACTAGGAGCCATAGTCAAGTCCCCAAATGATGTGGACATCCTACAGAAGGCCCTCACTGAGACAGATGCCTAGTGTCAGAGCCATGGCCTCAAGCTCAATGTCAAAAAGTGCAGTGTCATCCCCTTTGGTAAAAACTCTATACCCATGAACTGCAACATAGGCAGCAATCTACTTAACACTGAATGCATGATAAGAGACCTTGGGACCCAGGTGTACAGTAGTCTCTCCTTTGATAGTCACATTGCCACAGTAGTCAGGAAGTCCTTCTACGTGGCACACCTCATCATAAAAGTGTTCTCATCCAGGAAAAAAGAGGTCATTGTTCCCCTCTACTTGTCACTCATTAGACCCATTATTGAGTACAATGCCCCTTTTGGAATGTACCTCACAAGACATCTGCAGCAGCTGGAAAGGTCACAGAAGTACCTCACAAAGAGGATTACTGGCCTCAAACAAATGGCCTACACTGACCACCTCAAAAAACTCCAGCTTTACTCTGTAGCATATCACCTACTCTGAGGTGATCTCTGCCTAACATATAAGGCTATGTCAAACCCATATATGTTGGACATGCTACACCTAAAGAAATCCCAATCCCTCCGAGCTACATGCTCTAGGGACCTAAACCTTGTCACCACAATAAACAGGACATGCTGGAGAAATAAATTCCTGTCCCAGAGACTTCTTATACTCTGGAACAAGCTACCCATCTATGTCAAGCAAAGTTCTTCATTAGCACTCTTCAAGAAAAATCTTGATGAGTGGATGGGAAATAGGAAATACACCCCGAGGATCACTCCTGTGTCTCTGCTCAACAGTGGAACAGGAAAATGACTTTCTTGGATGGTGTAAGCCATGGAACATTACTGGCTAGGCTTATGTAGGCCCTTGGGCCAATATCCTAGTACCTACCTATGAACCTATGTTTGTGGGTTGTCTGGGTCACTCACAGGCTACCAGACCCACATGCTTGTCTCCAAGCCTGACTGTGTGTAACTGCATGAGCACGTGGCACTGCATTATCAAAATCATTTCCTGTTAGGACATCTGTAGGGATATCCTCAAACACACCTACTTGCTGGCTTCCTTTTCCACCCTCCCAGTCAAGTTGAACCCTAGCCAAAGGTATTTGAAATGGGGTCTCTTCTAAAGCTCTGACTGGAGTAGATGGCCCAGGCAAGTAATACTCCTCTGTAACCTTTGCAGGCTTCACAATGGTTATGTCAGAGGCTGTGTCTCTCTTAACAGTGGCCTCTTTGCCATTCACTATGATAGGATATAACCTCTTGTGGTAGTTTGGTACCCTTGTTGTCTCAGATAACCTGTTGTTGACATTTTGCCCTTCCCACTTACTAGCTTCCTCACCTTGCCTCTGTGGACATCTATATGCTACATGGGCCCACTGATTGCATTCAGAACATTTAACCCTAGGTCTGGGATGTGTACCTGGACTAGCGGCTTCACCTGCTATGGGTGGTCTCTGTTGGGGAAGTCTGGGATTCCCCCATGGGTTCCCTTACACCCATGAGCAGCATTTGGTGTTTCTTTCCTGTGCAGGGATGCCCTGTTTGCTAGGTATAGGTCTCCTTTCTTCCCCAACTCATCTACAGTAGAGCATTGTCTATCATCTAACCAGATCATCCTGTCCTCAGGCAAAGTGTTAAGGGCTTGTTCCCTCATCAAAAGGTCTGCCAGCCCTTCAAAAGTGGTGACCTGACATCCAATCACCCACCTATGAAAATAAGTGCTTAGTTCAGCAACATATTTACACACACTTTCATCTGCCTTGTGTCTATGCTCACAAAACTTTTTTCCTGCAAGTTTCAAGTGTTAGCTTAAAGAATTCTAGCAAACAATTCTTTACAACATTATAGTTTAAAAGGTCAACATCAGACAGTTTGGAAAGTACATTTACAGTTTTACCATGGAGTAAGGGGTTCAGTAACCATACCCATAACCTTTGGTCATCATACTGTTTACATACCCCCACAAATATATGAATGAAACTATCAAAATTATCCCCCTCTGTAAACTATGGAAGAAATTTACTGACCTTTGTTGCTTCTGGGATTCGGTAACTCCCTTCCCCATTATCTCCATAACTCTGGCGAAGAGTCATCATCTCCTTTTCATGTTGCCTCTGCCTCTCCTTCTTCTCCGCTTCCAGGCGTACCAGTTTCTCATTCTCCTCAGCCTACAAACATCGCAGTTTCTCATTTTCCTCATTCTGTAGATGCCTCAGTCTCTCTGTTGTTTCTATTTCCAAATGCTTTGCCTCCAACTTAAGTCTCTTTAGCTCCAGATGGATTTTTAAGTCCTCTGTAGAAAGGTTGACCTGTCCATTCTTTGAGTTTTGTACCTCTCCACAGCCAGTCTGATCATCCTCCTGGTTGCTAGTCTCAGATACAGCAGTGACTAAAGATGCAATCATTTTGGCTTTAGTCAGGTTTCCATGCACCAGTCCTTTAGCCTGACACATCTCATCCAACTGACTCCTTGACAGCTTGCCATACTCCTCTGCTGACATGCTTGCCTGCTCTCCCTGACTAACTAAGCTAACAAAATAAATAAAACAATTATGATCTGAACTCTGAATGTTCATTGCATGGCTGATTTATAGTACAAAAGCACCTTCAGTGATCACTGTACATAAGCTACAGGAATTCACTATCCACACCACTACAAACCAATTAATATGTGATGTGGCTAACTCACCACTATCAGTTAATATTTGGCATGGCTATCCCACCACTGCCACCAATTAATATGTGACATGTGCACTGGCCCAGTAATCAAGGAGCATCAATCCACACCACTAGCACCAGTGACGGACATCCACACTGGGATGATAACAAGTACACAAACAATAAAGTACAATTAGTCATAAGAGAACACAGAGATCACAGTCATTCTAGGGCTGGTTTCTCACTTTCCCTCCAGATCTCCAATAAGCCTACCCACTGGCACAGCTATATGGTTCAGACCTCAGCTGAGTGGTTAAGCCAAAACCTCCAGCACCCTCTCTGTCCAACGTGTGCTTCATGTCCTTGCCCAAGTAGCTGACACACACACACACACACACACACACACACACACTTTGAGATATGATTTATATACAGACACACAGACACTTCTGGGGAAGTCTGGCACAGGTTCTTCAGCTATGCCCCCCCTTCTGCCCAGACTATACAGTAGTACCACCTGCCACCAACCACCCTTATCAGCTACTGTAAAGGCCCTTACCAAAGGGCGTCCAATTCTACTGTGCAATGTTACTGTTATCCAATTGGTAAGTGTAACTGAGACTTGAAGGCTATTTAGGAGTGCCTTTACAGTATCACCAAATACATGCAAGTACTCTACAAGCTTAAATTACCTCTAAAAATCACCCACATTTGAAAGGTTTAAAAATATTTAATAATAAATAATAAATAATAAAAACACAAGACAATACTTATTAATTTAACACAGTGACAATAGAGAGTTCAGAAATCACATGAAATACTTTAAAACATTGTAGGACAGTCTTACATAAATATAAAAAACAGCTTGACCAATCTTACTATTTCTATCTATCTCTAAGAGAAATCACTGTTCTAAATATCTTACTTACAGAGCAAGCAAGTGCTGGTGAGCTGATGTGTTCAGGTTCAGACACAAATACAAAATGCAAGATAGTTCTTAAATGGATAATACACATTACTGCTGATTCATTTCAGATTACAATATTCTTGTCACTTCTGCTTAAGTTTCCCAGGCTCACAGAACTTAAAATTTAACATTTCTTTGTGATCTTGCAGCTGCATGGAAGCCACAGCAATAAAAGACACTTTACATGTGAAACCTAGTAATTTTCTCTGTCTTAAGATAATAGAAAGAATTTCTAGCTGCAGACATCCTGTCTCCTAGCTTGGGATCACACACAGTCATAAAATCCTTTACTTATCAACTTTCTTCCAGCAGGGTGCACTGTGGTTACATTTTTGAAACTCAACACATAACACAGTTTTCTTACATTTGTCAAACAAGCCTGTGGATCATATTAATATTTACAAGGAATAGAATTATTTACAAAATTCTATCTAGCTAGGCTGGCAGCCGTCACAATTTACATGGCTTTTTTATGGTAAATTGAAAAGTATATATTACTTGTTACTTATATGTATAACTTAGATCTGATGAAGCTCTGACATGAGTGAAAGTGCTCCTCTTTTCTTTTTACTTAATAAACCATAAGTTAAACAAGCAATACCAGCTTGAATCCTGTTTTCTTATTTTTAATAAGAATACAAGGTGATCTTTAACATGGATCTTACATTAGTATTTACGACAACCATTTATTTGAGCATGTCATATGCTGTTACTGTTCCTGTACAACTGGTTTTCCATATTTTCTGATGTGTTTGTGTGCATTTGTGTATATGTGCATGTCATATTAGACCAGCTGATGATGAAAGCCCAGATTTCAGGACTAAAACAAGTGTGCACTTCTTTTTATCAATTAATTTTGTTTCTTTTTTATGTAATTATGCAGGTTACGCATTTAATCCCAAACCAGTAATCCACAATGCTGTCTGCAGTGTTATATGCTCACTGTTGTTTAATGAACGGTTTTATGACAGACAAAAAGCCTTCGGCAAGATGACAAAACTCATTGAAGAAAATGTTAAACTGTCTGCATCATTCTGGGGACAGGTAAATGCATGTTTATTTAATTTTTTTTTTTTTTATTACTGCTTTCTCGTTTTGCATATTCCTGTTTTTAAGTGTAGACAGACTTGGAATACTGAAACAAGTAACTGCAAAAACAGGAATGCAGGCAAGAGGGCATGAGGCACACACCCAGTAGTAGTTTCCAAAGTTTATTCTTCAGACTTTGCTTCAAACAAACGATAAAAACAATAAAAAATGGTAACCATAAAGCGCTTTTCATCTCACCCCTTAGTGAGACTTCATCAGACAGTTGCAACAAGAATGTTTCAAACAGTATATACAAGTTCAAACCACATCAACTTCCTCCAAGCAAAAGGCAAACCCGCCCCCAAGGTAAGCAGGAAAGAACAATTAACCCATTGTATGCTTCTTTAAAAATCCAGCTTCTTGTAAAACAAGTATGTATGTAGTAAATATATTTGTATATGTGTAAATATAAATATAGCTCATCAGTTCGAAAACACTCTTAAAAGACCTTTTAAAAGTATATTCAGAAAAATGATCTTTTAAGAGTGTTTTTGAACTGATGAGCTATATTTATATTCACAATAGACAAAGTTTGCATTTATATAAGATAGTTAAAATATTTAGCATGTAACAATAGTTAAATTACCACTTATTTTAAATACTGAATTCATGAGTGACAGGACCATAAGTGCATGTTACTTTTCATTTCCACTTTCATCAACAGATAGGCAGGCTAACACAGTGTTGTAAACTAAATATAAACACTATAATGTTTGGTAGGTTTGTATCTGCTACCTTATCAAACGTTTAATTGGGCATTATCCACATCTATACATTTAAAATAAGGAAAATAATTCATAGCTCATGTCTTAACTGGAAATAATAGCCCTTTAGGAGCAACATTTCTTATTTTGTCTGAAGTCTGTCTCTGAACATCATTGCAGATGATGATAAAAGCTATTAATAGTGGATGCACATGTTATTTAGTTATTTATGATGTGGAATGCTTGGCTGAAGAAGATTTCAATGACTTCTAACTATATGATGCATCTCATAAGACAAAATAGTATTTTTCTGGGAAAAGCAAAAGTACATAATTATGCATTTTATGGAGAAGGGAGAACCTCTCTCACACGTCCATCCAAGGATTAATGTGCTGGTTTGTTGTATATAGTTTTGCTCAGTTTTGGGAAAATCAAAAGGACTTGATCAAAGTTGTTACCATTAAATGCATGGCTACTAGATATCTGGCCACATCAGAATATTAAATTTGATGCACAAATGTAGGATAAAGCTAAACAAAGAAACCAACAATTTGGTAGAACACAGAGAAGAACAAAACTATTTTCTGAAACCCAAATAAGGTTATTGAAGCAATTCTTTCATCCAAGCTCCTTTTTGGTGCCCTTCTGTAAGCAAACTTTGCAGTAAAAGCAGAGACCAATCTAGATGTATTATATCACAGAATTGCAAAATTTGTCATTGGCATACATTCAGGTATCTATCTAAATCAATTACACTCACTGGTAGCTGAAAACATAATCACACACTTTGACTTTATTTTTGCAGAAAAAGTGCTCTATAGCCCAGGATCAAGTATTTCACTGTTTCTTTAAAATTATATGACCATCTGGAGAATTTCAATCCTTTAATATTATTAAAATATATGAATCAAATGGCAATAATATGTATGGGTTGGCTTCTTCTGTTCATTGTTTGATTAGTTAATTGTATTAGTGAACTTATCCAATGAGCCTTTTCAGGCATGCTCAAATTAGGCTCAAAAGTACAGATACATATGTCTCATTTGTGCGTTTGTGAGTGTGTGTGTGTGTGTGTGTGTGTGTGTGTGTGTGTGTGTGTGTGTGTGTGTGTGTGTGTGTGTGTGTGTGTGTGTGTGTGTGTGTGTGTGTGTGTGTATGTGTGTGTGTGTGTGTGTGTGTGTGTGTGTGTGTACGCGCGAGCATGTGAATGAAACAGGTGGGTGTCTGGTGTGTGATACATGAAATATACTGTAAGTTTAGAAAATGAGTTTAATGACAAGTCATTATACATGTCTGCTCTGTGCTGCATAGTGGTTGTGACATTCCCCCAAAAGGAAGAGTCCCTGCACCCAGATTACTCTGTATATGTCATCTACTTTACCCCCGCCCCAACTTCTTGGTGTCTGCATGCAGTACATAAAAGAAAGCCTGTTTTACTTTGAGCCTCTTTGGTAATTGTTCCCACCTGCTAAAAAACTGATTGTTTTTGTCATAATTGGCCTGAGGGTAAGAAGCCTGTTATGCTCTCTTACTCTATGCCCAATTCCACCCATCTGCTATGCTCCCTTTTCCTATCTCTGGTTTCCACTCACCCCACATTACTCACTATTATACTTTCCGCAGACACCTTTCACTCTTGATTCCCTAAACATTGTCTAACAACTTTGCTACTATTATAGAAACACTCCTGTTTCTATAAATATTTCGCAACTTTCATCTAACTTATAACCTCATTCCCCAAATCTTTACTCCCTCCCATATTGTTTTGTGCTATATGCACTCCTGCTCAAACCCCTCCATAACAGGAACACTAAGTCTATTATTCTGCAGTTTGGCTGCTGCATTTACCAAATAAATTATCCCTACTTCTCAACATGGATAAAGGAAACCTTTCAGGATCTCTCTTCAGTGGCCTTACCAAAGCTTTTGAGCTAATTGACCACTTCATGCTCCTTCACCCACCCCCCCAAGAAATCATACTGTCACTTGGTTCCAACATTTCTTAACAAATAGGTATTTCATAATAAAATTAGGCTCATCACTATTGCTGCCAGCAACCCTTACCAGAGAAGTGTCCCAGGTATCCATACTCGTCCATCTTTTGTTTTCAGTCTTTACTAACTCTCCAGACGAGCTAGAGCTGCAACAGGCAAATAAGTCCTCCTTGCCCAACTTGAATACAGGCTTCCCATCACAGCCACAGCCTCTATAAAACTGGTCCACTCTACAGTCTATTGAAAACAAAATCTACTGATTAATTTCCAATTCCTCCCCTCAGGAATAAAACTGCATCACCCGCTACAAGGCTAAAAGGCTAACATTCTCCTGCAGAGTTGAACTACTCCTAAGGTGTCTTGTTTTCAAAATTCTTGATGTAGGTGCCTTTCCACCTCTTGCAGCCAAACTCAATAATAAACTCACCCCTACAACCTCTGCAACCTCTACCAATTAACTCCCTCACTCAAGATGCCCTAAACTAAACTGCACTGTACCAACCATTCCTTCTCCATTCTTGTACCCAAACTCTGGTTGTCTCTTCCCCTTCACCTTAAAGAAATCTCCTCTTTCCCAGCCTTTAGAGCTCAGCTAAAAGCACACCTTCATCAAAAATCTGACTGCAAGTGCTTTTCCACTGGACACATAACCTAACCCCTTTTTCGCCTGCTTCACTTCTACTTTGATCCTTTGTTCTCCATTGCAGGTTCTGTCTCATGTTTGCTACCAAAATTAATTTACATTTGATGTTGTACTCTGTTAAAGTTATTTACATATTGTATCAATTGCCTATGGACTTACCTAACTTCTATGATTATTCTGTGTTTGTAAATTGGTTATATTTTCTTTTTTTATGAATCTCTTCACCCAGGTTGTGCCTGGGAATGGTCTATAGTGATCAGTGTACTCCAGTAAACAAACAAAACTAACATAAATAAATAAAAACTTCTTATCTTAACTACATCTTTGTCCTCTATCATTTCATTCCCCAGCTATTTCTTACATTTTATAAACATGTTTATCTTACAGTTCCTAATACTAGTATCTTTTCTCCTACTTTCAAACTTAACATCCTACCAACATCCATCACTCTTGCAATTGTAACAGCACTCTTATGTTATATCTAACAACCAAAATACTTCTGAACCTCACTCCTGATCACATCCTAGCTGTATCAGCACTCATATATCCTAATATTCAATTACAATTCTCCAAAGCAGCAGCCATTTACTCATAAATTGTGAATTAAACATAAAGTCAAGCAACAATGCCTCTGCTAGTACCATCATACCTCCATAACCATAGAATGTAATGGTGAAATCCACTCAAACCCAGGTTCAAACAAACACCAGACAACATATCCTCCATCAGCTCCTTTATCACTAACACCTCACCCGCAGCCCCCCCCCCCCCCCGGCCTTCATATGTACTGTAACAACTTACAAAGTATTTGTAACAAACTCACTGAACAACAGAATAAAAAATAAATAAAAAAATAAATAAAAGCACAGAGAAAGTGAAAAACATCAACTGCAGAAGCATAAAATCCAAAATTGTTTAATACCCTAGTGCCTCGGCTAGCAAGACCTTCACAGAGTTAACATCACAGTAGCACAAGCTACACTTAAATAACAAATATCACATCATTAATCATTGGTTCATAGGTAAGTACTAGACTATTGGCCCTAGGGGATATACAAGCCTAGCCAAACGAGGTTTCCTGGCTTTCGCCACCCAAGAAAATTATTTTCCTGTGCCCTTGTCGAGCAGAGCCACAGCAGTGATCCCTAGGGTGAATTTCCTATTTCCCATCCAATTGTCAAGATTTCTCTTAAAGAGGGCTAATGAGGAGCTTTGATTGACATGAATGGGCAGCCTATTCCAGAACAAGGGAAGTTTCTGGGACAGGAATCTATCCCTCCAGCATGTTCTGTTTATTGTGGTGACAAGGTTTAGGTCCCTGGAGCATGTGGCTTGGAGAGATTGGGATTTCTTTAAGTGTAGCATGTCCAGCATGTCTGGGTTAGACATGGCTTTGTACGTCAGACAGAGATCACCTCGGAATATGTGATATGTGACGGAGTAGAGCTGGAGATTCTTTGAGATGGTCGGCATATGACATCTATTTGAGGCTGGTAATCCTCTTAGTGAGGTATTTCTGTCGCCTTTCCAGCTGTTGCAGATGTCTTGCGAGGTACGTGCCAAATGGGGCATTGTACTCTTTGATGGGTCTAATAAGAGATGAATAGAGAGGAACAGTGACCTCTCTTTTTCTGGAAGAGAACCCCTTTGGGATGAGGTGAGCCATGTAGAAGGATTTCCCGACTACTATAGTAACATGATTATCAAAGGAGAAACTATTATCCACCTATGTCACAGTTTCGGTATTTAGTAGACTACCACCTATGTGGTAGTTCATGGGTATGGTATTTTTCCCAAAGGGGATGACAATGCACTTCTTGGCATTGAGCTTTAGGGCAAGACTTTGACACCAAGCATCAGTCTCAGTGAGGCCTCTTTGTAGAATGTCCACATCCTTAGGTGAATCAATTATAGCTCCTAGTTTGCAGTCATCTGTGAATTTCGTTAGCCAGAGACCAGATGTATTAGCCTGGACTTCAGAGAAGTAGATACCGATCAGGAGAGGCCCCAGGACTGAACCCTGTAGTACTCCGTTTGTCACTGATTTGAAGTCAGATTTGGAGTCGGCTACTTTCACTGTGTGGGTTTTGTCGGTGAGCCAGTTAGCCACCCATCTTATGACATAGGGATTTATGGCTAGTCCAGTGAGTTTATCTATAATGCCAGAGTGGGGGATGGTGTCAAAAGCCTTGGCGAGGTCAAGATAGGCTGTGTGCACCACCTTACCCTCATCTACAGCTCTGGTGACTGCTTCGAAAAAGTCAATCAGGTTTAGGAGGCACGATCTACCTTTTAGAAACCCAATCTGAGTGGGTCCGGAGTTTGGAGGTAACCTATGTCTTTGTTTATAAGCTCTAGGATGATGTGTTCCATGGCCTTGAAGACCAGGCTCATCAGGCTAATGGGGCTCTAGTTCCCAGGACCTGTGGTGGCACCCCTTTGTGGAGTGGCATAACTGTCGCTGTGCACCATTCCATAGCCACAAAGCCTGAAGTGAGGCTATGGTTGAACATGGTACTTAGGTGGGGTGCCATTTCATTCTGTAGTTCATGCAGAACGCAGCCTGTGATGTTGTCCGATCCCATGAATGCTGTGTTCTTGGCTTTGGAGAGTGTGGTCTTTACCTGTGCAGCCATGATTTCAGGGGCTTTGCAATCATCTGGTATGCTTTTGGGGGATGAGGAGTGGGTGAAGTTAGCACTGAACCTGTCTACCAGGATGTTGGCAATATCAGTTGGTTCAGTAAATGTAGTGCCATTGTGCAGTAGTTCAGAGCAGATCTGAGTGTTGCCATTGAGATTCTTGACATAGCTGTAGAAGGCTTTGTGGTTGCCTTTATAATCCATGGTGATTTTATTTTTGTAACTAGCTTTGGAGCATTTTATGAGGGATCTCAGCTTCTTGCTGATGCTGACCAGGGAGTTCCTGCAGTCCTGGGATTTTACTCTTTTTTGCAACAGTTTTTTCCTTCTGTTGTAGAGCTTGTTTATGGTAGGGGACCACCAGATTGGCTGCCTTTTCTGGAGGATAGCATCTTGGTTCTGTTGGGGATGGCACGGTCCATGCGCTCATGTATGTGCTTTTACAGTGCATTTGTATATGATTCAGCAGTCATGCCACTATTTTCCATTTGTATGGGTGTACTGAAGTTTGCCACTTCTGACTTAAGAAGCATGAAGTTGGCTTTGGAGAAGTTTTTTACGGTGGTTTCCTTGATGGGGGGGTGGGATATGGATGTTTAGGGTGATTAGCTTGTGGTTGGACCTGACCAGCAAAGAGCTGACCACTGGCATGGAGCATCTGTTACTCATATTGGTAATGACCAGGTCCAGGATGTTGCTAGCCCTGGTAGGGGCATGGACAAGCTGGTCCAGGGCACTGGAATTGATGAATTCCAGAAAACATTGGTAAAATGAGTTAGTACATGAGTAGTTTTCCCAGCTGATGGAGGGGTAGTTGAAATCTCCCAAAATTAGGGTATTGGGCTGTACTTTGATATTATCCAGTATATCGAGAAACATAGAGTGGGCGTCCTCGATCATGGAGGGGGATCTCTAACATGCTACAACATGAACTGCAGTCTTGCCCAGTGTTAATTGTACTTGGATAATCTCAGAGGCATTATGTTGAGAAACTAGCCTGGAGGTGTGGATTTCCTTTATGAATATGGACATGCCTCCTCCTCCTTTAATATTTTGGTCCAGGTTAGGTGGCTGAAAGGTGTAGTAAGAATTGTAGCCTGATAATGCAGGGGTGCTCTCTGGAGCCTTAAACCAGGTCTCTGTCACTGCACAGATGTCAATGTGCTCCATTTTAAGGAGAGCCTCAAGTGTGTGAATTTTGAGGTTTAGACTTCTAGCATTGAGTAGCATTAACCTTAGATTTCACTTGTTTATGTCTACTATGGTGGTGCATTTGACATTTGAGCCTTACCTAAAAAGGCACTCTATGTGTGGCAAGAACCTTAGCCAGTATCCGAGATCCCAGCGGCAACAGGTGCAGGCCGTCTCTGGCAAAGCATCGTGGCCTGTCAATCATGTCATCACAAGCAGACAGATACTGGATCCCCTTTGAATGACACTAGAAGCTTAGGAAATTGTTGAAATCAGTCATTTTGTCCTTGTACTGTGGTATCATTCTGCATGATGGCAGGATGGTACTCAGGGCTAGTGTCATATCTAAACAAAAACATAGATTCCATGACCAGGAACACCATTCAAAGGACAAAATGAACTCTTTGGAGGTACCAGAACTGCGTTAAATAAAGAGTTCGTTTTGCCCTTTGAGTGGTGTTCCTGGTCATGGAATTTATGTTTTTTTGAGAAGTTTTGTGCTCTATGGATGTATATTGAGACTAGTTTCATATCTGCCTGGGACACATGGTCAGGGAGCTCTTCTATGTCTCTTTTCATGTACTCCAGGGAGGTATGTCTCCAGTCATTCACTCCAACATCGACAATGACAGAGTCATACTTGTACTTGTTGTGGAGTGACCTAAGTGTGTGCATTATATGGCAGATCCTGGCACCTGACAGGCAGCTGACAGTAACTTTCTTCTTGTTTATCCTGGTGAGACGGACGTCAGTGTGCCTGACTATAGAGTCACCAATGACTAGTGAGTCGGTTATGTTGTTTTGCCTTATGGGCTGAAGTTGAGAGGCACATTTATTTTGTGGGCCATGTGTCATTTGGGTAATGTTTGTGGGTGCTGGTTGCTTGTGTTTCAGCTTTGGAGGTCTCTGTTATTTGGGCAGATTTTTATTGAAAGTCTCCATGAATGTAGGTGTGTGTTTTGTGTTACTATGTGTGGGTTTGGGTGGTGCAGGTTTTGATGGACTATGTGCTGAGTGCTGTGTGGTGTTAACCTTCCCTTCTTGACTGTCTAGTCCAGTCTTGGCTGGAGAGAGCTTGGCTTCTAGTTTGGGTATATAAGTGCATCTCTCACAGGTTGTAGTGTTGGGTGGTAGGAGGAGAGGGTTGTCACTGTACATGAGGCAATTACTACATTGCCCCAAGATGCCCAGATTCATCAGGTGGACAGGAGAAAACACCGGGAGCTCACTCTTGGACATTCCTGATTAGTGCTCATTTATTTAAGTACTGGGAGCTGATTTCGTCTTGATTATTGAGGAAAGTTGAGTGCTGCAGTAATTTGTAGATTATTTAGTGTTTGCTCAATTAACTAAAACAATTAAATACAGACTAATAATTAACAGTTAGTGCAGAAATGCCTTCCACTCCAGCTCTTTGTTTAAACCTTGAAGCACCAAAGTGCCAAACTTTAAAATACAGACTGCTTCTTTATATAACAGTTTATTTTAAGTGCAACATCATCCTTAATCAGGACTTGTTCTAAAATACATGCTTTTAAACTGGTACAAGACCCCAAGTGTACTGCATGAAAATGTGATACCACAGGGCTATCCAAATTTTGATTCTTAATGTCTTTAACATGCTCTTATATTCTGATTTTAAACATTATTTTGGTTTCTCCTATATAGAAGAAACTACAAGGGCGTGAAAGACAATAAACCACTCCCTTAGACACACAGGAGAAAATAGCTCTAGGCTGAAAAAATGCCATTTATTTTATCAAAAGTCCTGGCCACATGAATACAGATAGAGCATTTACCACAGGGAAATGTACCAGAATTTTGAAAGGAATAGTTAAAATTTCAGTAGGCATAGAGAACAAATTATGAACAACCATGTCTTTTGTATTTTTGGCTCTCTTATAAGAGACAGTAAAGTAGTCAGGTAAATTCTTAATCCCAGACTTCTGCTTATGTAAGAATGGCTAGTAATATCTTAAGACTTTTACTAACGCAACACTATAAATATTATAAGTAGTGACAAAAATATATCTTTTATCACTAGTATCCCGTGCATAACTCCTATATCTAGTCACAGACTTCATATCATCTGGAACATTAACCACAGTAGTGGTATCCCTTCTCAAGCACAATTTATTCAAATAATTAAAAATTAATTCATTACTAGGATCCCCTTTGTTTAAAGGCTATACAAGAATGCAACATATTTTCCTTGAGAGGCTGAATGTTATTACTCAGCTCATTTATTCTGAGTAACACATTATAAAGCAAAACCTTTAAAATATGGGGGGACACCTGTTACTGTCTAAAAAATGAGCACTATAATCAACATTTTTGTGAACCTTTGTAATAATCATATTATTAGCAAAATTTAATTCCAAATCTAAAAAAAACAGAAATGCCTTTTTGTACACCATCAAATTGTAAGCCAAAATGGTTTTCCTGAAGAGAAGCTACAAAAGAGTCCACTAGCCATGCACCGCCCTTACATAAAAAAATTAAATCATCAATAAATCTATTATAAAGAACACCATACTTATTAAAAAACTTTAACTTATAAAGAAACTCTAACTCAAATAAACTAATTACCAAATTAGCATACATGGGTGCAAAGGATGCACCCATTGCTGTACCTTGCATCTGTTGATAGATGCAGTTGTTATATTCAAAAAAAGTTACGGGTTAAACTAAAATATAACAATTCTATAACGAAAGTACTAACCAGGCTAGTGCCTAGGAAAAACCTAAGAGGATCAAGTCCTACCTGATGTGTAATGCTCGTATAAAGGCTCTTGACATCAAGAACCATCCAGAAAAAAAGCTTCTTGACAAGTGATGGACTCAATATTTTTTAGAAAATGAAAAGAATCTTTTAAATAAGAGTCTAAACCAACGACATACCTAAGCAAATAAGTATGAAGAAATAGACCCATATTGTGTAAAAAACAATTCTCAGCTGCCACAATTGGCCTTCCAGGAGGGGGAAAAACTTTCTTGCGGATATTTGGCAGGCAGTAAAATTTTGCCAAACAACTTGCCTTCCACTTTAAATTTAACTTCCACATCTTGCTTGGAAAAGTAGCCAAGTCTGTAACCCTTATGTAACATGTCTTTAAAGTTGTCTATAGCTGCATAATATTCATGTTCACTAACTACATGATATACATTACTGTCAGAAAGATAATCCATACATGTTAAAATATTGCATATAGTGCAACACAACAATTTATTGACCATTGTCTGAGGGCTTGATAACAATATCCCACCTAGTATTAAGACATTGCAGTGCATTCCATTCAGCTTTAGTCAAATTGTAACATACTTTTAGCTTTTTATTTTTTGAAAGTATTCAGACTAACCTCAATAGCATAATTTACCATAGATGAAAATTCTTGGATGGTATTATTAACAAAAGGGGGAATGAAATTACTACTATGAGGTACCTTAGAAGTATCTAAAAGACAGTAAGCATTAATGTCATCATATATGAATCCAGTGATGAATTACATGAGAAAAATTCACATTCCCCATCCTCTTCATGTGTGTCAATGGATGGTTCATCCTCAGACACACCCCCAGATTTACGAAGCCCTTTATAGTGTGCAGGAAGAGTTTAAGAGCTATTTGTGGCAATATGTCCGACTTGCGATCCAGGAACGAGCTCCCACGAAGGGCACGTGAGTTCTTAGGCAATCCTGCACGGACAGAGCTCCTGTATGCAAATTACCCTCATTTTCAGGTGAAAATCATGCAAATGAGGGTAATATGTGATCCAGGAAGCTGGCAGCTGTCCGTGCAGGATGAGTGCAGTGTGCAGAAATGTACTCGGTTAGTAACCGAGTACAGTTCTGCAATCTACAAAACAGAGCTATGACAGCTCCAAATAAAGGCTGCATATCATTGAGGAAGCATGCCACTGTCCAAGTAGAAGGCCATTGGCATTGCAAAATGTAAAAAAAAATAAATAAACAACGTTTAATTTTCTTTTCGCTGAGCTTGCCTGGTTAAGCATAGGGCAGCAACACGCAAACAGGATTGGGTGGAAATTAATAAAAGAAACCTAAAATAAGCATTCTAACTAAAATCAGTATTCTGCCATGCAAGTCAATGGCAGTCAGAAGACAACCTGGCCAGTGAGTAATGGTTGCTAAGATGGGAGGCTCAGTGTGGGACATGTAACTATGCATTAGCAGGCAATCCTATGCAAATGAGGGAAGGGTTAGTGAATCCCAGATTTTCCCAGGGTGTGAGGCAGGTCTCAAGACTGTAAGAGTATAAATATCTGGGTGCAAGACTAGGATATAGGTGACATCATGGAGTGTGTGTGTCAGACATACTGTAAATGGATTGGAGACCTATGGCTTGGGATTACTCCTAGCGTAGCACAGCTAAGCTAGGGGTGTGTCTAAACCTGCCTAGCACTCTTTACACAGTGTAAGCGGGTGTGCGCACCGCACACTGGGTTGAACAGGAAGAAAAAGGAAGTTAAACCAGGAAAATGCAGCTCTGTGCACATTTGAGCACTCCATTTGCATGGCGCGCAGACGGGCCTAAACAGGGAGGCAATGGGAAGGGAAAACAGCAGCAGGAAGGTAATCAAGGAGAACTAGCTGAGCTGACAGGTGAAATGTATCAGACACAGCCAATCACACAGGCAGCAGCCCAGCTAAGTACACCACTATAAACTATACAAACACCTTTCCCCCTTGTTATTCCCAATAACTGCACCACTGGTGTATACAAACGGGGAAATTTTAGAAAACGAAAGCAAGAGAAATAATGCTAGGGGCTGCTTTTGCTATCATAAACCAGCATGTGCAAGAGGCTGAGGGTGGTGAGGATGTGAATGCTGCCAAGCAACCCACAGTGAGGAGACAGAGAAGTGTGTACAGACCCAGGGTAACCTACCAAGGGCTTACATTAGCTGGAGATAGTGGAGCACTATAGGGTGGACAGGGACCTCCTACAGCAGATTGCTGAGCTGTGCCGGCCATGCCTCATACACAGAACTAACAAAGGGGAACCCATCCCAGTGGATGCCAAGGTATGTGCAGGCCTATGTATACTAGCTACAGGTACCTTCCAAAGGCCAATTGGGGATATGATGAGGATATCACAGGCATCAGCATCCAGGGTACTCCACCAGTTCCTGGATGCCATGTCAGCACATGTCAGTGAGTACATATACCTCCCCATCACCTGTGAGGCGTTGACAAGCAATATGCGTCTTTTCCATCAAATAGCAGAATACCCCGAGGTAGTGGGTGCAATAGACTGCACACACATATGCATCAAAGCACCACCCAGTGAGTGGGGTATGGTCTGCATCAACTGCAAGGGCTTCCCTTCCATCAACTGCCAGGTTGTGTGCAATGCCCAGGGCATAATAATGAATGTGTGTGCTGGCTGCCCTGGAAGTTACCACAATTCCCAAATCTGGCATCTGACACAGCTGTACCACAGATTTGCCAATGGGGACATCCCACATGGTTACCTTGTGGGGGATGCTGGATATGCACTGGAGCCATGGCTGATGACACCCATCAGAAATGCACACACACCCAAACAAGAACTCCATAATGAGGCACATGCACAAACATGAATCATAATAGAGCATGTGTTTGGGATGCTGAAGTCACGGTTCTGGTGTCTGGACACATCTGGTGGAGCCTTGCAGTACTCACCAACTACATGTACCCAAAATGTCCTTGTATGTGCCATGCTACACAATATGATCCTATGGAAACAGCTGCAGCAGGAACAGCATGGGGCAGGGCCACACAGCCCCCCAACATTTCAAGGCCTGCACAGGCACAGAGTGACTCGGAGGAGGAACAACCTGAGCCTGCCCCAGTAGGCAGAAGGAGGCTTGCCCAGTATGCCCTGGCCCTGGCAAAGAGACAACGTATAGCACATGCACTGACACAGTAGGGACCCAGGGAATGTCACCTCTCTCCGACTCGCACTTACAGTAAAAGAGATGCCAAACATAACACTACCTGTGCTCAACCATGTATAGGGAGTGTACTCTGTGCATCTGACATAGACAGCCCAGCAGCACCACCCTCAATCCTGGGACACCCACAAGGTAAATGACTTACACATGCCAGTTGGGGGGGCACATACACAACAACTGTTACAGTCAGCAGGATAAGTGTAGACAAACACAAAGAAATGCTGCACTATTGCCTCTTAATGAGCCCTATGTGTAACCGCCCCTCCAGGCCTACACAGACAGACTACAGCAGGTCAGGCAGTTGGATGGAAGATGTGAAGGCTAGGAAGTCTGAAACCAATATGTAGGCAATGAAAGCCAGGATCTGTAGTACACTGGTATGCCTATAGCCAGCATGATAGGCAAAACTACAGACTAAAATGGAGTACCCGACATACCAGTACAGTCCTAGCAAATGTGTAGAAGTGTCAGGTATGCCCCCCATCCTACGTACATTAATAGTAACAGTCAGGTGTGCTCCCCCCACTCCTGTGTAGAAATGTAGAAACAGTCAGGTGCCCCCCGCTATACAGAAATGTAGCAACAGTACAAGACAAATTGATGGATACCCTGCAGACACAGCATGCTACTTGTCGGTGTATAACACAAAGATCAGCACCGCAGTACAAACAACCTGGATATGCTCCACACATGCAAAACAGATGGCCATACTGGGTATGCTCACACACTTAGAGGAATGAAGGCAATGTCAGTTAACAACATACTGAAAGGTCATACTGGGCATGCCCACACACAAACACATGAAGGCCATGTCTGCAAACACCAGTGGACCAGACATATCTGGCAGTTGCAGTTCTTAGTGCAGACACATGTCAGTATGCACCACTCCTGCCTTGCACACAGTGGATAGGAATACAGACATAGATGTAAGGACACCACACTATAATAAGCCAAAGGTAGACCGACATAGATGTGTGGAAGAGGGTCACCATAACAAGGACCCACCTGGGACTGTCCCACCCAGCACAAAGCTAAAGGCCCACAACCACGTGAGGTGCAGATGCACTCACTGCAGATACTAGCCATCAGCATCTGTCAGCATGACAGACTATGTGGTGCTCATGCCAGCTGTGCAGCATGACTGTACAAGGAAGTAGTCATCTAGTAGCTTTATGCATGTACCTGTGATCCCCATGTGTGCCCACATGTGGCATGTCAACTCCTACATGAATGGGTTATGGCCCATGCAACCACTGCCCACCCCATAGTAGTAGTATGACAAGCCTGCTGAGGTCATCCAACTTGAATTACACCTTTGTGAGAGCTGTAGCTCAGGAATCACCATGGCACGTCCCATAACTGCTTACTGCTGTAGTGATAAACCAGTTAGGTAGTAGTCCAAACCCCACACTTGGCAACTGTGTGAGTGTATTTGTGTGTGTGTTTGTCTGTCTCTAACTGTGTAGAGAGCAATGCTTTTTAGGATACTCAAGCCCTGTACAATTCATATACTGACCTTTATCAAGGTCGCTGATGTTACTCACCTAGGAATGCACCTCTGGGAAAGTCATAGCCCAGTAATCTCCGTAGTGCATCTTGTAACTGCATACTGCTGTGGTGTAATAAAGTAGTTAGGTAGGTGTTCTAACCCCAGACCTGGCAACTTTGTGTTTGTGTGTGAATCGGTGTGTGTCTGACTGAATAAAGAGCAATGTTTTTTAGGCTACTCACACTCTGTACAGTTCACATACTCAACTTTGGCAGGGCTGCTGATGTCACTCACCTAGAAATACACCTCTGGGAAAACCAGAGCTCAGTAATCTCCATAGCATGTCCTGTAACTGTGTACTGCTGCAGTGTGTTAAAGTAGTTAGATAGGTGTTCCAACCCCAGACCTGCCAACTGTTTGTGTGTGAATCTGTGTGTGTCTGTCTGAATAGAGAGCAATGCTTTTTAGGCTACTCACACTCCATACAGTTCATACACTCAACTTTGGCAGGGCTGCTGATGTCACTCACCTAGAAATACACCTCTGGGAAAGTCAGAGCTTAGTAATCTCTGTAGTGCATCCTGTAACTGCATACTGCTGTAGTGTGATAAAGTAGTTAGATAAATGTTCCAACCCCAAACCTGGCAACTGTTTGTGTGGGAATCTGTGTGTGTATCTGACTGAAGAGAGCAATGCCTTTTTAGGCTACTCACACTCCGTACAGCTCATATACTCAACTTTGGCAGGGCTGCTGATGTCACTCACCTAGAAATACACCTCTGGGAAAATCAGAGCCTAGTAATCTCCATAGCACATCCTGTAACTGCGTACTGCTGTAGTGTGATAAAGTAGTTCAATCGGTGTTCCAACCCCAGACCTGGCAATTGTGTGTGTGTTTGTGTGTGAATCTGTGTGTGTGTGTTTGACTGAGTAGAGCTACTCACACTCCGTACAGTTCATATACTTAATTTTGGCAGGGCTGCTGATGTCGCTCACCTAGAAATGCACCTCTGGGAAAGTAAGAGCCCAGTAATAGCTGTAGCGTGTCCTGCAACTGCGTACTGCTGTAGTGTGATAAAGTAGTTAGGTAGGTGTTCTAACCCCAGACCTGGCAAGTGTGTGTGTGTGTGCATGTCTGACTGAGTAGAGAGCAATGCTTTTTAGGCTACTCACACTCTGTACAATTCATATACTCACCTTTGGCAAGCCTGCTGATGTCACTCACCTAGAAATACACCCCTGGAAATGGTGCACCCAGTAATCTCCATAGCGTGTCCTGTAACTGCATTCTGCTGTAGTATGATAAACTAGTCAGGTAGGGGTTCTACTCCCAGACATGACAGGTGTGCATGTAGCACATGTCCTCTGCAGAGGTGGCAGTGAGTGTGTGACACCTGTGGCCAATGTGAATGGGATTTTTCTCAGTTATTTTTTGGTGGCCCTACTATATCTCACCATGTCAACCATACGGGATACCAGATGTAAATTAGCTGAGAGACAGTTGTGCAAAGCCATACCCAAACATATGACATCAAGGCCAGCCAATCACAGTTAGCAACCCCACTATTACCCAGAGCACACACACATGCCTAGGCAACAGCCAATATGTGGGTAGTATACTGCATATTGGCCACTGATAGTAACTCTGCAGTGATAACAGTGGGCTACAGAGGGCATGTCACCCTGGCCATCTGTTCAATTTGCACGTATATGCAGACAGTGTACCTCCACCATGTTCCCAAATGGTCATCTGCAGCACCCGTGGTGCCGTCACATGCAACTCCCAACAGACATACCATGCCTGATAACATGTCCTATACGGACAGATGACACTGACATCAGGGAATGCAGTTAACATGCTATCAATGTAGGTGCAGGGTAAACCTGCTGGCCATTACCAGTTCCTACCACAGGTGGGCAAGACTGGCACATCCAGTGATAATCTGTGTTCACAACATGGGCCAGACACCCCAGTTACAGTTCCACATGTCACTGTACAGCCATATGGGAGGTGTGCACATCCAAGACACCATCCATGTCATGGAGTAAGGAACATATACACGGCAAGTGGTGCCATCACATGCAACTCCCAACAGACATACCATGCCTGATAACATGCCCTGTATGGACAGATGACACTGACATCAGGGAATGCAGTTAACATGCTATCAATGTAGGTGCAGGGTAAACCTGCTGGCCATTACCAGTTCCTACCACAGGTGGGCAAGACTGGCACATCCACTGATAATCTGTGTTCACAACATGGGCCAGACACCCCAGTTACAGTTCCACATGTCACTGTACAGCCATGTGGGAGGTGTGCACATCCAAGACACCATCCATGTCATGGAGTAAGGAACATATACACGGCAAGTGATGCACAGCATTGGCCACACACAATAGTCATGCTGGTGACTGGATGGGGGAAGCAATACCCACCTGTGTTGAAAGATGCTGAAACCACAGGCCTAAGGCACAATGCAGACCATCATCATGTGGCCTGATGCCAAGGTATACCCATCCCCTACCCTTGTACAGCCTGCTGGCACAGTTGACCACCACACACCCATGCAGACATCCACCCATGCATGTCAGGACTGGCACCCTGTGTGTCCATGTGTGTGTGTTGTATGGTGCATCTGACCACATCCATACTCACTACAACGTAACCGTGGTATATGGCCCAGCAGTAGTGAGTGTAGGGGGGTGCACCATGATTAACCTAGGCTGTAACAACATGTGTGGGTATCTGGGGATAAGCTGCCTTAAGGTATCTGGATGTACATTACCATACAGTCCACCATGGGTAGATGCAGGCCTACTGCCGCCTGCCATATGGACTGTTCTGTTAGTCTGTGTGATTGTGATGGTGTTAGTTATGCCTTGTTATGTAACAGATACATCTCATTGTGTCAACTGGGCTCTGTACCCCCTAGGGATTGTGTACAGAGTGTAGATAGAGGCTGCTGACCTATACATCTGCATTACGTACTGTTGATTGGCCAGTCTGTTATTACTATTGTACTACTAGAAGGCCTCGGCCTGGAGAGCAACATGTGTCAACCTTACCAGACTACTGTCTCAGTATAACTGTTTCACAGTTGCATTACACTGTTCATGTGGCTGTCAGTGTGTAAACAGCTATATGACATGGCATATACAACTGTCATAGTACACACATATAGCTGTCACAATCGGTTATGGGCACCTGTGTGTGGTGTTATACCCCTTGATATCTCTGTGGGTATGTGTTACAGGCTATGACTGTCATTTGTATGGGTGGCTCATGCAGTCTCGTTGTTAAGGTGGTGACTGTAGGAATACTGGCTGCTCAAGTTGTGTGCACATACTACATATGTACCATACTGTACATATCTCTGTGTGTGTGTATGTGTACTTACATATATATATATATATATATATATATATATATATATATATATATATATATATATATGTGCCTCTGTATCTGCATATATCCATCTGTGTATATGTATCCTAGGGATGGCCATGTTGTGTGCGGTCCTGGTTATGGGATCTGCAACACTTGTTACTGTATTACAGGGGGAACGTGCTTGGCTGGGGGGGTGTACCTATTTGTACCAGACATATATTGTGTGGGGCCTCTCAATGCCATTAACGTTGCATGAGGACATATATGAATTTGTTATATCCCCATTGTTATCACCAGATGTCTGTCCGTATACACCTATATGTGTACTGCTAACATATAAATGACCTGCTGTATATATTTACACATGTAGATGTAGACATATATATATCCATAGATGTAGGCATTTGCATGTGTATATGTTCATATATATTTATATATGTATATATCCTTATAGATATAGATATATATACATATATCTACATATTTCAATATGTTGTACCTGTTTAGACATTAATATATTTGCTCACACACATACATATATATGTTGCTATGCATCCCCTGTACTGTTGAATGACTGGGCTGGATGATATGTTTGTGGAAACATCAGGGTTATGTACATGGTTTAGTGGGAAATCACTTTGTGTATGGTGTGCATTGTCCTGGGTACAAGCCTTGCCGAGGCAGTTTATTTTGTTGCTGGCCAGAACACTCCTGCTTACCCCCACACTAACCTCTTTAAAAGGAATGGAAATAAGGGTTGCTAGGTAAGTGGTAAAAAAGGGGCACAAAGAGGGTAAGAAAGTAGGGGACATAGCTAGACATGTTCAGGAAGGGTGTAGGAAAGGTCCATAGCTGCCCATTTCTGCTACAGCAACAGCTGTGTGTAAACACTGCAGTTGGAGCTAGATATTGACCCTCAAATCCCTGAGAGATGGGTGAGGACAACATAAATGCACATGTGATGGCAATTAGACCAGATTACATGTGTCCAGTGGACATGTGTGCGGAATGGACAGCCATGCATGGGACGGGATTGTTTCATGGGAACATATTGCCCTTCAATTATCTTTTCAGGTGGGAGTGAGATGTTGGGGAGGGGCTGTGGGTATATTTGGGGAGGGTGGATGGGAAGGTTACCAGACATGACACACAAGATGCACACAGGGGTGGTATATGACACATGTGGGGGGTGAACACCATGATGGGAAGGGGGTATTGGGATATCGGAAGTCCACAAGCTCCCTAGTGGTAACAGTGGGACTGAGGTTACCACCCGTGGGCGGTCACCATGGTGTCACCACAGTGACATACTCTTGTGAAATATGACTGCAGACCATCCTCCTGCTGACACATGTACACCTGCAACACAAATGGATAATATTATGGAGATAAAAATCACTGTTACTGACAGCTGAAATGCATCATAGCTGCATGGCTATACTACCTGACGTGTATGCATTACACATTACGCCTGACAACATCTCACACTGCAGTGCATTACAGCACTCTATAACAGTCACTGTGTGCATCAGAACCATGTTAGTCTGTCCCTGCATCGATGTTATGGATGACAGGGAAGTGGCACAGGTATCATCATATGCACAGGGTGTGTTGCTGGTTTGCCAGAGGTCAAGGGTGGTCCATACATGTGTCACCATGAGTGTGGGTGAGGGGCTTTGTTCAATGATTGGGGGCATGGTGATGTGGTGTGCATAGGTATGGGGTCACCCTAGGTGTGGTTGCATAGTGTGTGGGTGTGCACGCACACAGTCCTGCCATGTGGTGGCCCTATGCAGGTGTTGTCAGACAGCTGCAGACCATACCTGGCAGGGTGTGCAGTTCAGTGCCTCCAGCCATGGACATGCTGACTGTGCCTGCCAGGGATTCCACTGACACATGCAGGTATGACCTTGAGGTGCTACTCTCCCCTGATGATGACAGGTGTCCGCTGGAACCATGTCCCACTTTGGACTGGCCAGGGCCATGTGCATGAGGCCTGCTGTGGTGTGGTGTGGACAGCACCCCCAGTGGTGTGCTGGGGCTGGTACTACCTCTACAGGAGTGGCTTGGTGGCATGGCACATCCAGCTGCTGGTGTTTCTGGCCTATGTCCACACGGACATCGCAGCACTCCCACCACACATTCAAGCACGGACATTCCACGGTTGAGGAGGCCCACTATTTCACCCCACCATCTATCCATGACTTTGGTATGTTCATGGAGGGCAGCAGTAATGTCATGGAGGTTGCCACTTACAGATGAGAAAACAGCCCTCTGCAGCCTGAGGCCCTGTCTGGTGTGCATACCTGTATGTGCCTGTGCTTCCATTACAGCCTGAAACATGCTCCTGGTGGTACCAGTTGTGGCACCTTTGCCAGGTTCTTGATGATCAGTGGCCCTCCCACGAGCACCACGGTACATCTGCCGATGTGGTGGCCTGCTGGACATCCAGCTATGTCGACTGTGTCCCGGCACAGTTGGCATGGACACCCCACTTTCCTGGTCACTGGCAGTAACTGCCAACTGTCCCTCTGCTATGGCCATGTGTGATGGGGCTTGTAGGGGCACTGCAACTGTGTGGGCTTGTGGTGGCTAGGAGGGTGATGACACATGTAGGCGCAGTGTTGGCCTCTGACAACCCCACCTGTGCCTCACCAGTACCATCATCATCATCATCGGTGTCTGTATGGACACCTACCTCAGCATTGCATAACAGTGCGCACACACACACACACACACACACACACACACACACACACACACACACACACACACACACACACACACACACACACACACACACACACACACACACACACACACACACACACACACAGGCATAGGCACAGACATACACACATGTATGCCCACAAGCACTGACAGTCCCCCTTGCTACCCCCCCTTACCCTGGGTATACAGACAGTCCCACATTCAGTTACAGATGTTCCCCATCCTGCATGACACTTGCTAACATACACCCATTCATACTACCCATTAACATATCAGAACTCTCCATGCTTACACGTGTGATCACAACACATGACCTGTTACTCCATCACCTCCCTGACTTTGTTGGAGTAAGTAGTACATGGCCTCACTGCTGTCATCCATTAATACCCTGTGTATGTCCAGTCATGGTGTACATGGCCCCTAAATGGTTAGGGCTGCTACACTCACTACATATGTCACACACCAGAGCCCCATACTATAGTCTTGATCAGTCCATGCCCCATCAGCTGCACAATCAATCCATCATGAGGACAATAGTAATACCTGGATACACTCACTGATATGGTCTGGTAATTCCCCATTGCATTAGTAGTGCTGCATATGTGGGTAGCCGATTATCCATCTGCTGCTGTCATTATGATGTGTATACCTGGTATGTACTTTCCCTCCCAATGCATGTTCTGTGCTACAGACCTTGTTATGCTATCAGCTGTCCTGTGCTCACAAATCAGACAGGCTGTCCTGGTGTCTCATGTGTCACTACATCTACAGCACAATCTCAAGGAGAAGTACTGCCATGTGATCAACCCCACTATTGCCTGTGCATACATGGACACCCGCACAGACACACATGTACACAAACATCAGACATGCATCAACCACACTCCACCAGATTGCACTTACATACACAATCAACACCCACACCTACATGTGGGGTTGCACACCTTTTGTACACACAGTCCTCCCATTACCCTTCTGTCAGCATGTATTACATCTGGTGCTCAACAGCATGGAGTGCAATTAAAGTGACCTCATCACAACGGCAGTATACATGTGTGTGATGCATGAACTGTGTTGGTACGTGATGGCCCTTCCCCTTGTCAACACTGCACCCATATATGAAGTGTTACTGTTGACCTGTTCTGCACCCTGCCTTGTGCACCATACCACACAGGTGTACAAACCATTGCTGCTTATGTAGTACTATGTCTGTTATGTCAGCTCCAATGTTTACAGCCCCTGTGTGTTACAGCACCTCATACCTGGAATGATATGTGAACAGAAATATTTTGTGAATGCCTGATGTCTGCTTTACAGATCACAACATCAGCAGTACATGTATGACCAGTACAGGACTATTACACTGACACCCGCCAGACCTTACCAGGGCTGTGGGGGGTTCCCTACACATGTCCCAGAACTCTGCATGGCTGCAAGGTCTACTCATGTGCACATCCCTTGGAGTGCACACACTGCTGTCACTATTTCTGTGGGGTCAGGGTTATGTCTGCCACAGTTACATAACCTGATTGTGTGCAGTTACAGCCATGAGGGTGGTGTTTCACACATGTCTCTACTGTAGGCCATGTGTCCTGCCATACTCCCCATCCCTGTGGACACATTGCACAGTGACAGGATGTTAGGTATCTTGCATGTGTCTCTTGTACCCATCTAATACCCCAGCATGGTCACTACTGTGATGCAGTGCATTTCACAACAGCAAAACGTGAACGTGTACAGCATGCAGTATGGGTAGGTGTGTTAGATGTGTGCATGGACTATCCCATAGCCATTACATGCACAGTATCTTGTCATGCATGAACATGAACCATACTTACCAGCTACAGGCTGCTGCTGTGGTGGTATCCTGGAAGGACCTACATAAGAGTGTGAGAATGTTGTTGTCAGTGGCCACAGCTGTGGCATTCATAAAGGGTGAGTGCAGCATTACATTACGTCTACAGTAGGGGTCCACAATACTACAGCTTATGCACGTCTGTTTATTACAACTACACAGCAATAGACTATGTATATGACATCTCAGATTTGCATGATGTACCTGTACAGATGCATGCACATGAGTGGTGTACTGATGTGCCCTGGGGCCTTACCTGCATGCTTCTCAGGGAGTGTGTCGGTGGCACCCACCTCCACAATGCGCCCTGCCAGTTGTTAGTGCTGCGGGTGGGCAGGTGCCACAAAGCTCCTGAGTAGCTCCTCCACATGGGTGAGGGGTGGATGGATGGCTTGACCCACCCCCCTGTTGTGTGGTGGTCTCCCTGTACAGCAGCAGCATGCTGACGTACATGGTGAAGCAGGTCACTGCAATGAAGCTAGACCTGCTCATAGCTGCTGTTATGCAGTCTGACATCATTGGCCCTGTGGACTAGTTTTTTCCACAGGGCGGTCCTCTCCTGCTGGTCTTGGGCTGTCAGTCCGAACAGCTGGTCATAGTTCTGCACCAAATGTGATACTATCACCTCAGTCTCTGCAGCACTGTAGGCCAGAAGACGGATATGAGACATCCTCCCTGGAAGACATAAAGATGGAAACAGGTCAGTGCAACCATACAGCAAGGTTACCATAGTTCTTAATACACATCTGTGTCTCCCCCCACCATATGAGGTACAACAAACCATTCAGAGAATGTAATTGATATATCGGCTGCTTACCTACCATTGGAAAATATGCTGTATTGTACCAAGCTTTGTGCTATGTGTTTGTTCTATGCTCTGTGCTGTGTGCTGTGTGTTTGTAGCCATGCTCCTTGTGGGGACACTAACTCTGCTGGCCTATTACAGACTATTTCACCTGCATGCCATTATATATATATATATATATATATATATATATATATATATATATATATATATACATACATACATATATACATATATATATATATATACATACATATATATATATATATATATATATATATATATATATATATATATATATATATATATATATATATATATATATATATATATATATATATATATATATATATATATATATATATATATATATATATATATATATATATATATATATACATATACGTATATGTGTAGATATATCTTATGGGTCTTTATATACCTACATCTATATGACTGTCTGTATATCTGTAGACATACCTGTCTAATTATATATCACACAGATAATTATCTCTATGTGGGGTGCATACAGACATCTGGTCCGCATTCTGTAACTGTCTTTCATTCACAGCTGCACTGTTCTGCCTTACTGCAACACAGCCAGGTGTCACATATGAACACAGACTAACATTAGGGTGGTATATGTGGTGAGAGATTGCTGGTAAGCCTATTATACACCTATGGCATTTGTGCATACTGCATTAGACATTAACATGTCTATCCTGCATGTGGTGTGCTCTGACACCCATGTATCTATTATGACAGCAGTACTTCCACCACCACCTGTTGCCCACACTAACATACCAAGCACATATATTATGGCTTAATTTTATGTCATTACTTGCTTATCTGAAACAGTTGGCGGGTATCTCCCACTGCCTACACGGACAGACAGTATAGTCCAGGGCAGTTGTTCAGCAGAACTTCATTACAGGGAAAACTACAGATGGCTCATATCAACATTCCACATCATAATTCCTATTATTCTATACCACATAATACTTTCAATTACATACATATATGTTTTACTTACCTGTTGTTTTTTTTTCCTGACAGCTGTGACTGCCTGTTGTTTATGGTTTACGTTTTAAATGTCTTTTCAATGTGTGTGTGTGTGTGTGTGTGTGTGTGTGTGTGTGTGTGTGTGTGTGTGTTTCTCTGTCTCTGTCTCTCTCTCTCTCTCCACTAGAGTGATTGAGCTGGTTTGAATGGATTGCAGCATGGCGTTTGTAAACGATGCACATGATCAGGTGATGGACTCTGCACCAATCAGTGTGCAACAGTTGCTAACTGCATGTAGCCTGCTGTGTAGTACTTCAGATAACCACAGTCATGGCAACCCAGTACTATAAAATACTGATTTGTGGGTGTTGTCTCTTAACCTTTCCAGTATGGAGGACAACCTTCCTGTATGCAGGCAGTAGTGGTAATGACAACAGTTTGCAATTCCTCTTACAGCAGGAATTGCAGATGCCAATTATAGATTTGTATGGGGTTCCAGACCTACAGAGAGAGTGAGTACTATTCATATGTGCATTGTATGTTGCTGGTCTAGCAGTGTTTGTGTGTACATAGTTGTTTAGGATGGAATTCAGTCTGTCTGCATAGCTCTCAACTGTGGGCCTATCCACATGATGGCCAGTGGATTGTGTGGTTGGTTTGGTCTGTGCACTACACAGGTCTTGCCCTAAATATATATATATATATATATATATATATATATATATATATATATATATATATATATATATATATATATATATATATATATATATCACTGGCAGTCTGTCTGTTGCATGCTATCAGTACATAGCTACATCCATTTGTGTTTCTGATGTCGTATTCCTGCTTAAGAGTATGTTGCAACAAATCCTGTAACACCAGCAATATCCAGGATGTGTAACAGCAATATTGCAAGTGTGGCCCTGTGTGCCATCCTCTGGCCTTCACATATATGGCAGGCTTTGTCCTACTGTGATACATTTAGGGGTGGTTGGGTAATGGCCTATCATTATTTACTGCTAGCATTCTTGCTACCATCGCAGTCATATCATGGACTCCCACAAAATATATTGTTCAGGGTTCATACATGTGACCGATACATTGACATTACCACAACTATTACATTCCTCCCTATGACTTGACTACAGGGTGTAATTGGAGGCTGCTGGAATACATCAGTAATTGTTGATTGTTACCTATCTTGAAGGCAAAACCTTTGTCTTCTGTTGTACTGATTGAAGGCCTAGGCCTGGACAGCATAGTATGTTATATATCCACATTGCTTGCATCTACTGTTTTGTGTGGAGCTTGCATTCATCACTGATTACATATGTCAGACTTCATGTGCTGTAAGTAATAGCATACATTATTGTATAGTACACAAATAAAGGTTGCCTGTGTATGCATACCTGTGTGTCATGTCATGTCCTTTGAACTGTGAGTGGGTATATGTTTGATGTAAGTTTTCTCATTGGTGGGACAGGTTGCCACACTGCACATTTCACAGGTACCAGTTACAGGGCTTGTGGCTGAGCGATATACTTTGCACTCAGTAATTCCTCACTACTCCTACATATGTATGGCTATTAATACCTATTGGCTGTGTATATGTATATGTACATATATATATATATATATATATATATATATATATATATATATATATATATATCTATATATATATATATATATATATATATATATATATATATATATATATATATATATATATATATATATATATATATATATATATATATATATATATATATATATATTTAGACATATATTTGTATATACCTGAACATATCTGTGAATGTAGAGATGTGTGTGCATATCTGAACCATTGTGATGTGTACCCCTTCCACATTGTACATTCCCTATGTTAGAATGACTTTTCTGCATGTTATGTTACAGATATTGCCCTGACATGTACAGGTGAATTGGCTTACTGTGAAAGCATTGTGGCTGTGTCATGCAGGGTCCTGTAGCCAAAATATGCATGTGCTGGGTATTGGATTGCACAGCATATCTGTTCAGGCTGGGAGGGGTAACAGAGCACTAATTACCAGGTATCCCTCATTTGAGCCGCCATCCTCATTAACAGTGCATATGGTCTGTTATTTTGTAGTGAGTGGTTCAGTTGTTTATTCACATGTAGTAATCTACTATACACAGTTCTATCTGTATCTATATTTATATACAGCTGTAGATATCTTTATATGTACATATGTATATATACATATGTGTGTATATATATATATATATATATATATATATATATATATATATATATATATATATATATATATATGTGTGTGTGTGTGTGTGTGTGTGTGTGTGTGTGTGTGTGTATATACATGTATATATATATATATATATATATATATATATATATATATGTGTGTGTGTGTGTGTGTGTGTGTGTGTGTGTGGTTATATATATATCTATATATCTATATATATGTGTGTGTGTGTGTTTGTGTGTGTGTGGATATATATATATATATATATATATATATATATATATATATATGTGTGTGTGTGGTTAGCTACAGAGGGATTAATGCACTTTTATGCAGTTGTCAGCAGGTTTGCGCGGGTCTACCCAATGGTAAGCACTGCTAACCTCTGCTTATGGTTTCGTACAGTTAGCTTCTGATTTCTCAACCTGTGTAGACATAGCTTACCCCTGTGCAAGCCCTCGCAAACACGCTTACTGCTGCTTAAAAGTGCTGACTGCTGCTTACCCCCGTGCTAATTTATTTGATATAAAAGCAAAAGGGGTTGATAGGAAAGTGGTGACAAATGAGGCACAAAGAGGGAAAGACAGTAGGGACAATAGCTAGGCATGTGCAGGAAGGGTATGGGAAAGGTCCATAGCTGCCCATTTCTTCTACAGCAACAGCTGTGCATATATACTATATTTGCAGGTACATTTGGACCTTCAAACCCCTGGGGGAGGAGCGAGGACAGCATATATTCATTGTGATGCCAAATAGACCAGATTAGATGTGTCCAGTGGACATGTGTGCAAGACTGACAGCTATGTTTAGGCCGTGATTTTGTTGTGGGAACAGATTGCCCTTGTTTTATTTTTTAGGTGAGAGTGGGATGTTGGGGAGGAGTAGTAGGTATGTTTGGGGAGGGAGGTGGGGTAGGTTAACAGACAAGACACACAAGATGCATACAGGGCCAGTATATGACACATATGGGGGGTAAACACCTTGTACAGGGAGGGGTGTGTGAAAGTTGCAAGCCCATGAGCCCCCAACTGGAAACAGTGGGACTGATGTCCACACCCATGGCCAGTCACTACTGCACCTTCACGGCCCCGAAGGTGGCTGTGCTGGAGGCTATGTAGGAGGGGCAGGCTCACCCTCTAATAGCACCACTCGGCCCTCAAGCTGGCATAGCCGCTCTCGATACTCCAGATTGAGCTCCCTACGCACCACGGCCTGGACCTGTTGACTGGTGACTGGTTTCCCTCCGCACTTGCTCCGAGAAGAGGGGGCCCATCCCCTGCAGCGGTTCCTCTCGAAGGTGGCACAATGCCCACGGAAGTGGAGGTCCCAGGCTGGGCCCCAAATGTGCTGCTGCCATGGCCAGCTGGGGTGGGACAGGTGGGTCCACTGGGACCGGCCTTCCCATACGAGCTGTGTTGTCACCGGTTTATGGCAGATATGGTTTAGTAACAGTCAACAGCATTCAGGATTAGGTATGACAGCATGCATAAGTATTTCCATTAACACGACACATCGGATTTAACACAGTTGCAGAGCAAGCAACACACATGCATGTATGGAACAACAGTGGCCATTACAAAAGCATGCAGGTGTCATTGATGGTAACAGGCCACCATTATGGGTGTATTATAACATGGCACATGCATAGCAGCAAATGTGAATATGTATAACCCATTAGGACATATGTCCCAACAAATGTTTGGAGTGTACACATACCAGTTGAGGAGTGCCATTGGGCACATATGGTAGGGGTGAGAGAGAGTGTTCAATTAACAACTGACATATCCTTGTAGTTTCACGACATTCCTAGTAACTGCAGTGATATTTCCCTCACAAGTATTATTACACTACCCAATGGCCTTATATTGTACACTGGTATGTTTATAGATTATCATATATGTGACCTGTGTCTTACATACATCCATGACAAGATGCAGGTGTTGATGCAACATATGCTGTGTATTGCTGTCATACACTTTGGGTGAGGTACTACAGTGACAGGTTTGTCTTTTCTACACATTCTATGAATATGTACATGTTTGACTTGCTGTTATTTGTCATTAACAGCTGCCTACATTTCCGGGTTCCTCACTCTGATTTTTCAGGGGGACCGGGTACCAGGCCGGTGATATGGGCCCCTTATCTGTACATGCTGGACAGACTGGAACAGTCGTGGGGTATGACTATGCATACAACAGTCTATATGAACACTGTAGCCAATTCTGTACAGTTGTTGGGTGTAATTGTACATACAGCTTTCTATCTGAACATTGTAACAAAATTCGTACAGTTGTGGGGTACGATAATGCATTCAGCTTACTAGCACTCCCGGGATTCAAACTCCTGCTATGTGTGACGACAAAATTATCGTTAACATCACAGTACACTGTGCCATCAGAGAACTGATGTGAGGTTTTCTACTGTCTTCTATCTATGTCTCCCTCACTTGTACAATATGACTGACCTCTTGGCACTTCCAACATTGTTATACAGACCTTCATACATATTTTATCTGCATACCACAGCATGGGTAACACTGCTTACTACAGCAGTACTATTTATAGTACGCAACAGTTCAACTACATATGACAGATGAGTACTCAGAAGCACTCCAGGGGTTATACCATTATTCACAGAATTGTAACACTGAGAGGTGTGTAAAAGAGCGGAAACCACCACAAATAACGTTCAACGAACCACTCCTTGAGCCAATAACCTACGACCGCAAGTTAAAAAAACACCTTTATTCGATCCACATAAAATTGTTGACTGTGCAAAATTTAATCCACAAAAGCAGATCAATAATCCACTGTGTAGGAATAATCCACAAAACAGGTCAAGCGCTTTCGTCAATCGACTTCATCAGAACAGTTAATAATGGATACTGAAACCATTTATATATATACCTCTTGTTTCTTAAGCAATATATCCTGTTCGCTGGTATTACGGTTCCACTGTTCTGCTTCTCTTATGATCAAAGACATTTGCTCAACAATCTACTCATAGTGAAGACGTACATTGCGGGGTAACTTTTTGAACAAAAGGAATAAACAGTAGAACTGATATTATAGAAGCCTGGCTTCTATCGACGAAAGCGCTTGACCTTTTTGTGGATTATTCGTACACAGTGGATTATTGATCTGCTTTTGTGGATTAAATTTTGCACAGTCAACAATTTTATGTGGATCGAATAAAGGTTTTTTTTTAACTTGTGGTCGTAGGTTATTGGCTCAAGGAGTGGTTCGTTGAACATTATTCACAGACTATTACACATGTATTCCTACTGGTACGACACTTTCTAATGCTCTTATATGTATTTGTTATGACGGTACATGCAGAGGAATACTAATCTGCCTCACAACGCAGCCTTTGCAACCTAGCATCATGGGCTTGCTGTTTCACAGCCGGCTCATCTGCAGATGTCAGATGTATACAGTGATATGTAGCCATACCTATCCATAGTATACACAAGCTAGTCAATTCTTAACCACTTAGTGAAATGGGTAGTTACTCAGTACTGGGGCATTAGCTATCTGCCGAGACTGCTGGATCCACTGTTCCAGTACATCCCCCCTCTGCTGCTTCAGGTCAGCATTGTGATGCCTGACCTGCTCAACAGCCCGGGGGATACCTGTGGCACTGGTGAGGTCACGGGCAAGACTGTCCCAGCCTCCGTTTTATACTGCGAGCCCTGGTACTAGCCCTGCAATGGTCTTTCCTCATGGTGTTGTACCAGGAGCCATACCATGAGTTCCTGGATGCACCAGCACTACGCTCTAACATGAGTGCCTTCACCCACACCAGCCATTTTGCCTGCAGTAGGAAGCTACCACCACTTATGAAACATATTCCCACCTGTGTGGTTTATATACAGCCATTTACCCACACTTTCCCAAGATTGGCCGGGTTTGAAGAGGCTAAGCTAGGGGCACACCTGCTTACCTAAGGGTGGCAGTGCTTATAGGGGTATACAGGTAGGCAGATTGGATTGGCTCCCCTACACATTGCTTACTCTTACTAAGTTGAGCTGTGCTGTGGTTAGCATTGCTTAATAGTTAATTTGCACTATATTTGCCTTCTGGCAGTAATATATTCTTCATTACAGGTTTTATGTGTCTGGTATCCGTGATTCATGTGTAAATACATTGTATAGGGATCTGGGGACTTCTAAACTTTATTACAATAATACCTCACATTTATGCTTACTGCAGTAGTCCAGTTCACATATTTATGTTATGTAGCAAGGTAGACCACTTTACACTGTACATAGATTCAGTTCACATCTTTGTAGGGGTAGTTCTGGACAATCACACCCCTGGGTGGGGGTGAGGACAGCAACATAGCTCTCAACTGATCGAAGGAAACCTCAACAGAATCCGGGACAACTCCTCACATAATCAGGAACAATCAGAGACATTTTCTATATATTTGTATTATTAACCTGAAACATTTGCAGAATAAGGGAATGTGGATTTTATATAGGATTTCTGACATGAAACGTCTATAACTCTGTATTACTATCATTATTTATTAAGGGCAATTCACCACCTTTTCTTTAGCACTCACCAGTTTTCAGGGGGATTGAGAGGGACAGAGCTAATATATACATATGTATATGTATATATATGTGCATAGCAGAGACAGTTGCGAGGTCTGGACAGCAATACTACCTTGTGATGCCAATTAGTCCAGCTTACATACCTACAATGGGGTGTTGCGACCAAGTGTTTTTTGGCGTAATTTAGTGGGTTTGCAACAACACATCTGGTTATACCATCCTTTGCCATATAAACTTGATTTTGCTGCAGTGGGACTCGTACCAGGTGTGGCTGCTCGTTGGGCATTGGCTCTGCCCAATGTGCACTATTGCTTACATCCCTGGGGTGATCCACATAGAACCACTCCAGCCAACACCTGCACAGCTAGGCCCATAATTACCTTTCCATAGTTCCCATACTGCACATCCACTTCAGCACTCTTCCTTACTCTGGGTGCAGGTCAGGTCTGGCTGCACCAGTACACACTACCCAATCCCCACTTCTCAGGACCCATCACGTATGTTGTCTCGCCCCATGGATCATCAGGCTTCCCCTACCTTGTAGACCAGGTACATGTGTGGTCTGCTGTTGGACATTGGTGTAATGGCTGGAAACCCGAAAATCATTGAATTTTTGGGTGTCCTGCAAGGGACATTCATGTCTTTGTTTCAAGATTAGACTTGGTGGGTCTCTACCACTGGTAGTATCCTGCCTGTAGTCTGGGAAGCAGTGGTGTGTTAACTTGTATCGTGTGTTTGTATGTTTCACCGGTCTAACTTGGGGGGGGGGTGTTGATGCTACATGTTACACGTTTGTTGATTGGACCCCTCACCCCCATTGGCATGGCCTGTGAACATATGTAATTCGTAACTGCTGTGTCATATCCTAGCTATAGATATATATATATATATATATATATATATATATATATATATATATATATATATATATATATATGTGTGTGTGTATATTTACACATATATATATACATAACTATATACAAATATATCTGTATATGTATGCATACATATATATCTATATATATATCTATATATATCTATATATATATATATATATATATATATATATATATATATATATATATATATATATGATAAATTCTATAAGACTATTTCTAAACAAGAAGTAGATTCCGTCATTCTGTATGTTGCAAGTAGTTTGATGGATATTTATCACAGTGGATTGATAACGAAAGAAGTCTATGAATACCTCACAATTAGGGAGCTCCTTATACCGCAAATTCACGGCCTTCCTAAAATCCACAAGGATTTGAATGATCCACCTATGAGACCTATAGTCTCTGGAGGTGGATGGATAACAGGACATCTCTCAGTATATGTGGAAAAACACTTGAGGCCTCTACTGGAAAAGAGTGTACATGTCCTAAAAGATACTAAATCATTTTTGCTCCAACTATATGACTGTTTAAATAAGGCCACTAATATAGAAAATACAATACTGGTCACGCTTGATATACTGTCTTTGTTTACAATTATTCCGAATAGTCTAGGGATAAAATATATCACTGAATATTTGAAGAATTACAGTGATTTTACTACAGTGCAAATAGATCTAATAGCATACTTCCTTGAGCTGATATTGGAGAACAACCTTTTTATATTCCAGGACACTATCTATAGGCAACAAGATGGGGTGGCAATGGGCACCCCATGTGCCAAGACATATGCTAATATATTCTTAGCTTATTGGGAAGAGACTACTTTAAGACAGATGGATTTAGTGAACATGTTATGTTCTATCGAAGGTTTGTAGATGACCTTTTTATTTTGTGGCATGGCAATGAAAAGGAATTAGATGTATTCTATAGGAAAATAGATGATCTTACTGATTATCTTAAATTTACTATTCAGAGCTCCAGGTTTAGAATAGACTACTTGGATTTGTATATTGAAAAGATTATCTGATGGTTCCTTTAATACTGGAGTATATCGTAAGCCCTGCTATCGGAATAGTTTACTAATAAGATCAAGTATGCATCCCAGTTTTGTGTTCAGAAATATTATCAGGGGTCAAGGAATGAGAGCCTCTAGGCTGAACCCAACAGAAGTAGGATTTACAAATGAGCTTGCCAATTTAATGCAGAAATTGATAGATAGAGGCTATAAAGAAGGAGAGATAGATGAGCAACTGGCAGTAGCAACTAGACACAGGGAAGGTATAGCTGCACCATATTTTGGTCCGAGTACAGACACACACAGGGCAACTCTATATAATAAACCATCTATAGTTAAGATCTCTACTTTTTATACTAGTGATAGAGTAGAACTGAGTAATATAATCTCTAAGAATTGGTCAATATTACAGACAGATGAGGACGTAAGAGAGGTAGTAGGTGAAAGACCCTATTTCCTACATCGTAATAGGAAGAATCTGAAGTGAATTCTCTGTCACCCTAAGAATAAGGAAGTACATGATGATGATTTACACACTAAGCCATGTGGACGTTGTAATTTCTGTCAGTATATAGACATCAGGGATACTTTTTTCCACCCAGACCTAGGCAGAAATTTTAGAACTTCAGCCAAAGCAGATTGTATGACGTTTAATGTGATTTATTTAGCTGTGTGCCAGCAATGTACCTCTTTTTATGTTGGAAAGACAAATAGGATTTTTTAGAGATAGAATACGTGAACATGTATACCATATTAAGAAACAACTAGAAAACAATGCATTAGCTAAACATGTTAAACAGAAAGATGTAAGTCACACCTTCCTCTTTCGAGCCCTTGAAGTTATAGTCCCCAGTGTACGTAGAGGAGACATCAGGAACCATACTGAGTCCAGAGAGAATGCATGGATTATAACATTAAGGGCTGACAGAGGTAAGGGGCTTAACGAGAGAGCATCAATAAAACCTATATTGAAAAAACGTTGTAATATTAAATGACTACAAAATGTGTATGTGCACATAGTTGCATATGTATGTTTTTTATATACTGTATACATATATATTTTAGTTTATATACATATTGTACATATAGGTTGTTATATCAGTAGTTTTATTAATACAAGCACTTTTATTAACACAAGCACTTTTATCTTGTAGTATTATGCAGTAGTAAGTCACTAATATGAGATGTTTCTTTAAGGATTTATTTAATTAACCATGAAGTTTGATTGGGCAAAACGTTTTTTGAATCCAGCTATATATATGTATGTTATAATAGTGATTTTATAAGGATCTGAAGAAGCTATACTAGCGAAAGCGCGCTTATCCTGTTTTATTGGTTTTATTGAGAATAAACGTGGATTTTATTGGGACATTCCTGCTTTGATTACGTTTTTACTACATTGAACATATATATATATATATATATATATATATATATATATATATATATATATATATATATATATATATATATATATATATATGTCTAACGACATATGGATGTATGGGTGCCTGCATATGTATATATCTATATGTTGGTATTTATATGTATTCTGTCTCTGTATGTATACATTTGTACTACGGAGACGGAGAGGTATATCTCCATGTAGATATGGGTAGATATACACACACATACCTCGACATATATACATCTACATCTGGTTATTCCATTCTTTGCCATGTAAAATAGACTTTGCTGCAGTGGGACTCGTAGTGGGTGTGGCTGCCCATTGGGTTTCGCCTCTGCCCAATAAACACTATTGCTTACATCCCTGGGGCTGTCCGTATGGACCCACTCCAGCAAACATCTGCACGCCTAGACCCATAATGAGCTACCCATAGTTCCCCCACCCGCACCTCCTCTACAGCACTCATCCTTACTCTGGGTGCTGGTCAGGTCTACACATCTCACTGCACACTGCCCACTCTCCACTTCACGGGACCCATCTCGTACGTTGTCTCGAGCCATGGGTCATCAGGCTTTCCCACCCTTGTATTCCAACACACCCCACATTGATAGGTCATCGCAAGAGCTTCCTCCCATAATATGGCAATTTTTGGGGTGTCCCGCAAGGGATGCTCCTGTCTCTGTTCCAAGATTAGATTTCATGGGTCCACTGTGTCCTCCCGGTTGTATCTTGCCTGTGGTCTGGGAAGCAGTGGACTGTTTACATTGTTTGTGGGTTTTTTTGTATGTTTCCTTTGCCTGGCTGGGGGGGGTCATGCTACGTGTTACACGTTTCTTGCTTGGGCCCCTCACCTCCATTGACATAGTCTGTGAACATATGTCATTCTTGGCCGCTGTATCTTATCATAGTTATATATTTGTGTATATCTACACACACACACACACACACACACACACACACACACACACACACACACACACACACAGATATATATATATATATATATATATATATATATATATATATATATATATATATATATATATATATATATATATATATATATATATATATATATATATATATATATATATATATATATATATATATATATATATATATATATATATATATATACATATTGCTATATACACATTTAACGGCATGTGGATGCATGGGTGTCTGCATATCTATATCTGTATTTGTGGGTTTTTATTTATATGTCTATCTATGTATGTATACATTTGTACTACAGAGAGGGGAGGTATATATATATATATATATATATATATATATATATATATATATATATATATATATATATCTATATAGTTATGGGTATTCATACGGACACATATACTGCTAATTCTTTAGCTACATATCCAGTAATGTTGACTGATATTGCTGGGTACTGTGCTTCGTGTGCGTACTGGCCAAACTTGTGTGCCACGTATGCTTTGCGATACCTATGACTAACTCTGTTAATGTACACAGACCCACTCTTGACACCAGTTGTTTGATACGGTGTGCTTAAGGCACTTTCAAGTGGTTGTGAGCGGGTTTTCGCAGAGGTTAGCACTGCTGACTTCTGGTCACAGTATGTTACAAGCAGTTAGCATCTCCTTTGCTTGATCTGTGTCGGCGGTGCTTCATCCTGCCCATACATACTTGCACATGCTTACTATTGCTTACATTTGCTTACTTCTAGTTATCTGTGCTTACGCCTACTTATTACTGACTTATTCATTCTGGTACTGACTGTTCACATGTGCATTTCAAGCAGTACTCCAGTTCACATTTAATTGTTATTTGGTAGGTTCTACAGCAATAAAATGTACATAATTGTCTGTATACAGATTACACTTGGTAAATGGTATGTGGTACAGTGGGACTCGAGCCAGGAATGCCTCCTCCATAGGTGGATGCTCTGACCACTATGCTATTGCTGTGCTGCTTCATTTGCTGTACCTTCCTTGTTATCCTCTTCAGCCTTTCATGCTGCTTTACCTGTAGCTACGACAGACCCATGCACCTACAGTTAGCTGTACTCAGAGTTTTAAAAACATTACTACATGGGTTTCTTCATGTTTTTTTCACTGTACTGTTGATGTTGAACACATGGGGACTGTTGGTGGGGATATGCCAACACTTATGTCCGGTCCTGCTCTTTTATGTACACATTCTTCTGTTCTACTTTGCAGGGGCATGTTTATGCTGAGAGCTCTGCTCTCAGCCACGCCCCCTGCACTCGTCCACACTCTGTGTAGCACACGTCCATGCTCCATGTAGCATTAGGTGTTCAGGCAGCACGCCTTCCTTAATATGCATGGCACGCTTCCGTCCTCCTCTTAAACTGGCGCTTCCGTGCAGGACATAGAGTAGTCCTGCATGGAGGATTAGTAAATCCGGGGGACAATCTTACTATTTTCAAAATAATCCAACAAATGTAATTTCCTAGACAGCTTAAACAATTCAGTTTTACAGACATATAATTGTGGCAAAGATGTGGGAATAAATTTTAACCCACGCTGTAATACTAATAATTCTGTATAAGACAAAGGGTTACCTGTAAGGTTTACAATCAGGTTGTCACCACTGGTAACACTGGTTGATTTTACTATATTACAAACATTAATATAGTCAATATCTTCTTTTCTTACTGTTAAAGTGCTGTCCCTCCATGTTGTCCTGGACATATCCCCATTTTTGATTATTATTGTTGGTTCCTGGTCTGTTATAACTCCAAAAGTTCTCCTGTATATAGTTGGGATGTTGGGAACGTGGAAGGGGAAGAAAAGCCCTAGTTTCATCGTCAGATTCTCCAGCACTACTTTTTACTTCAGAAGAGGCAAAATAAATATTTACTTGCTGTTTCTGCTTAGCAGAAGTGGCTGCAGAGCCCCCATATGTGTTTTGTTTAACTGTCTTCTTGAAAATGTTCCCCAAGCCATAATCACAGAGGTCCCTTTCTAATGTATGAATCTTCCTTTTAGTGATGTCTCCGGAATTCTCCTCAAGTGAAGCATTCAATGAGCATAGCAACTGCTCAAAACGAGCTGCACCAATTTGTGCAGAGAGTGTAGAACAAGAGACAGAAATTTCTTCCCTTACTTTTTGTTGTTTAAGAACATCTCTTTCGAGTAAAATTTGAATCCATTCTTTGACACAATGATGAGCAGCCACTACCCATCTATTTTCAAACTGTTTATCAGCAGGTTTAGTAAACTTAAAGGGAATAGTGGGGCATTTAACAAAATGCAGACCCCTGGGTGTAGTATCAAGATCTAAATATATCTTAAGATTAATGTTTTTTTGCTTTCTGTGTTATTTTTATTTATAACAAACTCCCTGAAGTGTATACATGGATAAGACTGCACACACCAGACATCTTAGTTGGCTCCATCAGGAAACAAAAAAATTAAGACTTTTCCCACCAGGCAAAAAAAATATCAGCTCACAGACAAGAAAAAAACTGGTGGTGTTGCTATTTTCTGCAAATACACACTAGATGTCTCCTTTCTATCCCACTATTTGCTATTTTTCTCTAACTCAGAAATCTAACCCTGTTTGGGCCTAGTTGTTTGTTAGTAGAGGCTGTGTGTCTAAGCACATGTTCCAGGCCATCATAGCTTAGCCAAAGCTTAGCCAAAACTAGTATATCATTTCAGTGAGAGTGAATTGTTTGTAGTCATTGGCTGACTGGGGTTGCCTGGACAATGCCTTGGAGTAAGCACCTCATTGGCTCTTTCAAGCTTTTTTTTAAAGTTGTTTCAGGTTTCAACTTTGTTACTTAAGAAGTTAACTTGTGAGTGCTTCTGCCATTTCACACTGAGCTAATCGGAGGAAGTCGGAGGAAGGGCTCTGAGCTAAATAATCTGTGATATATAACATTAAGTATCCTGTTTTTTTTCCTTATTTCTGAGTTATTTATAGTACTTTTATTTTGGTCACTGTGTGAGGTATTAACTAGAATTTTATACAATTGTTAAGCATCTGGTTGGATTTGTTTGTTCTGATTTCCTGCTGGGAGTGTATCATATAACTTGTTTGTATTTAAAAGCATTCTCTAGAGTCTCCTTGATCCTTTATCTGTTTAAACATTTCTGTAGTTTTTTTCTACCTAAGTAGTTTTGGTAGTGTAGCATTGTTCATATTCAGGCTTGTGTTTTGGGCCTAGTTGTTAGTAGAGGCTGTGTGTCTGAGCACATGTTCCAGGCCATCATAGCTTAGCCAAGGCCAATATAGCATTTCAGTGAGAGTGAATTGTTTGTGGTCATTGGCTAACTGGGGTTGCCTGGACTATGCCTTGGAGAAAGCACCTCATTGGTTCTTTCAAGCTTTTTTTAAAGTTGTTTCAGGTTTCAACTTTGTTACTTAAGAAGTTAACTTGTGAGTGTTTGTGCCATTTCACACTGAGCTAATCGGAGGAAGTCGGAACTAATCTGTGATATATAATATTAAGTATCCTGTTTTTTGCTTGTTTCTGAGTTATTTATAGCACTTTTATTTTACTCACTCTGTGTGAGGTATTAACTAGAATTTTCTACAATTGTTAAGCATCTGGTTGGGTTTGTTTGTTCTGATTTTTGTGTCCCACTCTCCCTCCCTATTGATATCCTGTTTTTATACTTGGTGGCTTTGCAGTTGCCCGCCCCTACTGTAAATTTGATCTGGGAAACTCCTCCCAGTCTAGTGTCATTACCTCATTCTACCTAATCCAAGGAGAACCTTTGAGAAGGCCAACCCAGTTAGCTTCTGCTCCTCCTTTCCCATTTCCACTTTACAAAACAAAAAATAAAAAAATTCTAAGCTTGTTTCTTGCCTTTCCTGTAAGTCATCTAGTCCAGATACATATTTCCCGTATCCAGGACTGTTTGTAAGTTTCTCAGCCCCCAAGCCTTTCTGTGTTCGACAGAAGCCTTCTAGCTTAATTTTGTTTCTTAGAACTAGCCAGTTTTCTAGTTTCAGTACTCAAATCTGTTTCTTTGAGCTCAGCACTTGTCCAAAACTCATTGTATGCACTAAATAAGCTACAAATTACTACAGCACTCAACTTTCCTCACTTGTCTAGAGGAAAACAATTTTTAGAACTTAATAAATAAGCACCTATCCAGGCATGTCTAAGGGTCAGATCCCGGTGTTTTCTTCTGTCTACCTGATGAATCTGGGCATCTTGGGGCAATGCAGCAATTGCCTCATGTACACAGACAACCCTCTCCTCCTACCACCCAACACTACAATCTGTGAGAGATGCACTTATATAGCCAAACTGGAAGTAAAGCTCTCTTCACCCAAGACTAGTTTAGACAGTCAAGAGGAGAAGGTAAACACTTGCACCACACCACACTCATCACATAGTCCCTCAAAACTTACACCAATAAAACACACACATAGAAACACAAAACACACACCTACATTCATGGTGGCTCTCAAAACAAATCTACCGAAAAAACAGAGACATCCAAAACAGAAATGCAAGCAACCTCCACCCCAACAACCCAAATAACCCATAGCCCACAAACTCAGTGTGCCACTCAACCACAGCCCATAAGGCATAACAACGTACCCAACACTCTAGTCATAGGTGACTCTATAGTCAGGCACACTGATGTTCCACTTACCAGGCTAAACAAGGAAAATGTTATTGTCAGCTGCCTGTCAGGTGCCAGGATCTGCCGCATAATGCATGCACACAGGTCACTCCACAACAAGTACAAATATGACTCTGTCATTGTCCATGTTGGTGTGAATGACTTGAGATGTACCTCCCTGGACTACATAAAAAGAGACATGGAGGAGCTGTCCGATCTTGTAGCCCAGGCAGATATGACCCAAGCCCTAAGTAGCATCCTGCCATCACCCAGAATGATATCACAGTACAAGGACAAAATAATTGACTTCAACAATTGGCTAAGCTTCTGGTGTCATTCTAAGAGGATCCAGTATCTGTCTGCCTGGGATGACATGATCGACAAACCACAATGCTTTGCCAGAGATGGCCTGCACCTGTCACCCTTGGGATTCTGGATACTGGCTAAGGCTATTGCCACTCCTATAGTGCCTTTTGTAGACAAGATTCAAATGACAAATTCACCACTGTAACAGGTACAAGCAAGAAAAATCTGAGGGTAATGCTACTTAATGCTAGAAGTCTAAACCTCAAAATGCACTCATTCGAGGCACTCCTTAAAATGGAGAACATCGACATCTGTCCAGTGACAGACACCTGGTTCAAGGCTCCAGAGAGTACCTCTGCATTTCCAGGCTATAATTCATACCACACCTTTCGGCCACCTAATCTGGACTGAAGCAGTAAAGGCAGAGGCGTGTGTATATTCATTAAGGATATCCACACCTCCAGGCTAGTTGCTCAGCATAATGCATCCGAGATTATCCAAGTGCAACTAACTCTGGGCAAGTCCGCAATCCAAATTGTAGCTTGCTACAGATCCCCACTATGCCCCAGGATTCTCACTCTTCATTTCTTGATACACTGGAAAATATTAGGGTACAACCTAACACCCTAATAATGGGTGATTTCAACTACTGCACCATTAACTGGGAAAACTACTCATGTACCAACTCTTGTGCTCAACGTTTTCTGGAATTCATAAATTCCAACACCTTGGATCAACTTATTCACACCCCCACCAGGGGCAGCAGTATCCTAGACATGGTCATTACCAGCACAGGCAACCGGTGTTTCACACCAGAGGTCAATTCCTCATTGGTCATAACTGACCACAAGCAAATCACCCTAGACATCCACATCCCACCCCACCCCCCATTAGGGAAACCACTGTAAAAAAAGGTTTCCAAAGCTAACTTCACACTTCTTAAGACAGAAGTGGCAAACTTCATGACACCCATGCTGATGGACAATAGAGGTACAACTGCTGAATCCTATACAATTGCACTTTATAAGCACTTACACAAGTGCATGGATCGTGCAATCCCTAACAGAACCAAGATGCTATCCTCCAAAAAAGGAAGACAATCTAGTGCTCCCCTGCTATAAACAAACTCTACAACAGAAGAAAGAAACTGTTGCAAAAAAAGAGTAAAATCCCATGATTGGAGGAACTCCGTGCTCAGCCTCAGTGAGAAGCTGAGATCCCTCAAAAAATCTTCCAAAGCTAGTTACGAAAACAAAATCACCACTGATTCTAAAGACAACCACAAAGCATTCTATAGCTATGTCAGGAATCTCAATGGCAACACTCAGATCTGCTCTGAGTTACAGCACAGTGGCACTAAATATACAGAACCAACTGATATTGCCAACATCATGGCAGATAGGTTCAGTGCTAACTTTACCCCTCTCTCATCCCCTAAAGGGCCCATCTCTATACCGGAAGAATGCAAAATTCCTGTAATTACAGCTGCACAGGTAAAAAACACACTCTCCAAAGCCAAGAACACAGCATACATGGGATCTGACAACATCCCAGGCTGTGTTCTACATGAACTGCAGAACAAACTGGAACCCCACCTAAGTACCATGTTCAGTCATAGCCTCACCTCAGGATTTGTGCCCACTGAATGGCGCACAGCAACGGTTATCCTACTCCACAAAGGGGGAGCCACCACGGACCCCAGGAACTACCACCCTATTAGCCTGATGAGCCTGGTCTGCAAAGCTATGGAATGTATCATCATGGAACTTATAAACAATGACATTGGTAATCTCCAAACTCTGGACCCTACCCAGTTCGGGTTTGTAAAGGCAGATCATGTCTCCTAAACCTGATAGACTTATTTGAAGTGGTTGCCAAAACTGTAGATGAGGGTAAGGTGGCTCACACAGCCTATCTAGATCTTACCAAGGCTTTTGACACCATCCCCCACTCTGGAATTATAGATATACTCACTAAACTAGGTATAAATCCCTATGTCACAAGATGGGTTGCCAACTGGCTAACTGACAGAAGCCACACTGTGAAAGTAGCAGACTCTAAATCCAACTTCAGACCAGCGACAAGTGGAGTATCACAGGGTTCAGCCCTAGGTCATCTCCTGTTTGGTATCTACTTCTCTGAAGTACAGGCTAACACAGAAGGACTTTGGCTAACAAAGTTCGCAGATAACTGCAAACTAGGAGCCATAATCAAAACTCCTAATGATGTGGACATTCTACAAAAGGGCCTCACTGAGACAGATGACTGGTGTCAAAGCCATGGCCTCAAGCTCAATGCCAAAAAGAGCATTGTCATCCCTTTTGGTAAAAACTCTGTACCCATGAACTACCACATAGGCAGTAGTCTACTTAATGCCAAAAGTGTGATAAGAGACCTTGGGACACAGGTGGACAGTAGTTTCACCTTTGATAATCACATCACCAAAGTAGTAAAGAAATCCTTCTATGTGACACACCTCATCAGAAAAGGTTTCTCATCCAGGAAAAAAGAGGTCATTGTTCCCCTCTACTCATCACTCATTAGACCCATTATAGAGTACAATGCCCCTTTTGGTATGTACCTCACAAGACATCTGCAACAACTGGAAAGGCCACAGAAATGCCTCACAAAGAGGATTAACAGCCTCAAACTTGATGCCCTACACAGACCATGTCAAAAAACTCCAGCTTTACTCTGTCACATATCGCCTACTCAGAGGCGATCTCTGCCTAACATACAAAGCTATGTCAAACCCAGAGCTGTTGGACGTGCTTCACGTGAAGAAATCCCAATCCCTCTGAGCTACATGCTTTAGGGACCTAAACCTTGCCACCACGATAAACAGAACATGCTGGCAGGATAGATTCCCGTTCCAGAGACTTCCCACACTCTGGAACAAATTACCTATCTATATCAAACAAAGATCCTCATCAGCACTCTTCAAGAAAAATCTTGATGATTGGATAGGAGATAGGAAATTCACCCCAGGGATGACTTCTGTGGCTCTGCTTGGCATGGGTACAGGAAAATAATTTTCTTGTGTGGCCAAAGCCAGGGTATCATTTGGCTAGGTTTATATAGGCCCTAGGGCCAATAGCCTAGTACCTACCTATGAACCTATAAAGCTATGAACCATGGTAAAACTAAACACTCACAAGATATTAACAATCATGCATTTATACATACTCTCACGTAACAATGCTAAAACACTGGCTGGTATTCTTTACTGGGCATCCTCAAAAATCCTTTATGAAACCACAATATTGGGTGATGTTAATATAGAAAGGCAAACCATATAATGTGAAAATACAACCCATAATATACATCTGTATAAGATCACCCAATTTATAACTTTACATACTAGATATAACAAAGCCACAACCAGATGATCAACCCTTGATTGGATCCCTACATCTTCTCCAAATAAAATATCACCCCAGTGGAACTCTGTCAAACAGTCTAAGGGATCACTTACCAATCTATACCATAAAGTACCAAAGCAACAGCCCAAAGCACATTATTACAATCTGGTAAGAAAACTTACTACTCTTCATGGAGACACATTTATTAATGCACTGCATATCCTTAACTGCGAGTCACTAAAGATACTCCCCATAGATATTGCTCTCTCTGAGTTCAACAATATCTTCCTAGGCTTTCTAAACAAACAAGCCACCTTCAGAATAAAAAGAGTCAAAGCCAACCCTGCCCCATAGCTATCCTTAGCAACTAAACAACTCATGGCACAAAGAGACACATCATGGAAGGACTGGAAAAAAATAAAAAGCTTATAGTTTAATAACATATAGACAGCTAAGAAACTTAACAAAATAATGTATCACCAAAGGTAAGAAAGCAAACTACTCAGCTGATCAAAACATGCACACTAATAATCCAAAAGTCTTCTGGGCCTCAGTCTGTAAACTGTTTAATCCAGTGCAAGCTACTCATCTAACACCAAACACCCAGAAACACAATGATAACATAGCCAACCAATTCAATACCCACTTTACAGAGACAGTACAGTCATTAACCAACCAGGTGACTAACCAAGCTCTTGGATTCCCTACCCAACTAGATAACATCCTTCAACATTTCTCCTTCCAACCAGTTACCACAGTTGCCATCAAAAATACCTTAAAAATTAAAGTCTACTACAACTTGCCCTGACAATCTACCTTGTGAATATCTTAAAATGGCAGCTGAGGCTATTGCATATTCATTTTCAGTTCTGATAAATCAATCCATATCTGAAAATAAAGTCCCCTTGCAACAGAAAAAAAATCATTCATTTTTCCACTGCATAAGAATGGAATTAATACAGATCTTACAGACTATAGGCTAATTGCCATTTCATACCCCCTATCAAAATGTTAGAAAAATGTATTCATAAGCAACTTATTAACTATCCAATAGATAACCTGCTTCTGTCTTTAACACAACATAGCTTTCACCCTCACCACAGCATAACTACTCCTTTGTTGAATTCTGTTAATACTGTCAACACCCACAGAAATGCCAGAAGCCTAGTCTCCACCATCTTCCTAGAGTCCATACTGTCTTCCACCAGAAACAGTTATATGAACTCTTATCCCTAGGGCTCACCAGCTATTCACTGCAGTGGTTCCTTGCTACCTCTCAAACAGACTACAAGCAGTGAAACGGAAAAAGGATTCTTTGCCTTCTTGCCAGTTAAGTATTGGTGTCCCATAAGGATCTCTACTAGGCCCCATAATGTTCAACATATTCTTCAATAATGTGTACACTGCTGCAAAAAATGCTACCTAGTTCAATACACTGATGACGTGACCCTAATCTGCTCTGCCAACTCTCTCTCTCTAAACTCTAAGAACTTATACAACAATCCTTATCAATTGAAACACAGTTAAATAATTCTAACTATGTCTAAACCCTTTAAAAACCTAAATTATTGCTTTTCACCCCACGAGACATCTCTGCTAAAACAATGCTAGTCGTCATCATCTCCGCCAACACCATAACAGAACAAGTAAACCACATAAGTAAGTTTTAAGCTGTATATTGCACTCCAGTTTTCAGGAATTGTATTGTAACATTTCTAGAAGTCGGTGTTTAACTGCTGTTTATGTTAAATGTGTTTTGCTTGTGCCATATTGCTGTAGTAACCTGCTATCTACCTATAACACTCCAACTCAGGTGAAACTGATGATTATATGCTATTCCAGCTTATGTTCAGGTTAACGCGACTGTGTTTAGTATAGCCTTAGTTGAAGGACCGCTCTTTTACTGTCTGGATTTGTGCTATAGCGTGTGTACTTTTTCCTAGTGTAGGACTGCTCTTTTACTGTCTGGATTTGTGCTATAGTGTGTGTACTCTTTCTAGTGTAAGTGCGAATGTGTTTAGCACTTGGGTGGTACTGAATACATGGGACGGCTCTAGTACTGTTGTGTTCAGGTTGGTGGGAGTTGCGTTGATGCAGCCTCTGATATAAGACTACTCATCTACCTCTGATACTGATAGAACAGCGTGTTTACTATTACTAATCCAAGCGAATCGTTCAGCCTTAAGGTGGCACTAAATTGGTAGGATTGCAATAATATTGTTGGTGGACAGATTAGCGAATCGTTTAGTATAGTCTTTCTTGTAATGCTACTCCGCTACTGTCTGCATTGATTCTGTAGCACGTGGATCTTTGCTCAGCTATCTGTGAATGCGTTTAGCTTTCAGGTAGCGCTACATAAGTGGGACCCCTCTGATACTGATACCAATATTGCTTAAGCTGGTATAGGAACCCTTTACATCTCACGCAAATGCTGGTTTTGTATGCTGTGCTGTCCCAACCTATGAGTACTTACGGGCTGTGCAAACGTGAATAATTTTAGATAGTTTGGCTAGCTTTTAAAGTGACTGCTCTTGACTTTGTTGCTAACTTAGGAGTGAATGCGTTTAGTTATTAGGTTTGCCTTACATTGAGACTGCTCCTATCCTAGTCCTCACACCTATTGCTTTCACATATCATATTTCTGTATCGCAATAGCGTTCCATGTTATGACTTGCTATTTACACCATCTACACCTCCTAAAGAGACTGGAAAGTGTTTCAATTGAATTGTTTATGTTAACGTGAATCGTTCACTGCATTACTCTGGTGTGTGTGGTGATTTGCTGTAACACTAGGCTCTATATATTATTAGCTATACAGTTATTTATTTGAAATGTACTTTTCACCATTAATATGTACATCCTAAAGAGTTATATCAACTATGTGTAACGTTGCTTTGCTTACCAGTTGCATAACCTGTCTTTTATTGCATTTTGACTCTGAATTGTAACCCTGTATGTTAATATTGTACTCTAACATTATCTTTTTGTCCTCTCTCCTCCTCTAACAGCTATCCCTCCACGACCCTGTGTCTTTGCCTGGGTTGTATCCTCTAATTTCACTATTAGGGTGTTCCCCACAGAATACCCTTGGACTCGGTCAGGACATTGTCTTCTTCTACCACCCTCTACCACCAGAAAAAGAGAGTATGTCTACCTAGTCATGCTATATTACGTTTTAACTAAATGTTCCTGCTAAACTTTCAGACTGCCACTAGCTAAGCAGCCAGCAGCTACCCCTCCTTACTCCTTCATTTCCCCTCAGTCTCCTCGGATGGCCACATAGGCTATCCTCTCCCCCTTCTAGTACAGCTCCACGCCTGGTAGCTCCCTTGTTTGCTTACTGCACTACTACTTTGTCCACTAGATGTTATACTTTTCTCATCCCTATTTGGGATATTAGTACTGACTTCTGTCTTACACTTTTATTCTCCCCTCCTTATACTAATCCTTTTCCTCCTTTACCTCTCTGTCTCATCCTCTCCCCGAGGATACTTTCTCTTGCTTTGATTCCCCTTCCTTCCCTGATACTTTTCCACTCTCCTCTGGTCTACTTTGTGTGCCCTTCGCTCCCCACCCTACCCCCATATCCCACCCACCCCCAGGGTCCTACATTTATATTTCTACAAGCCACACCTCCTACTACTGCTATCCTATCCAATTCACAGTCTCACAGATTGTGTAACTTCCTTCACTTAGTCACACCTACATACCACTTTAACCAACCCACCACTATCTCACTAAAGTCCTATACCATTACAGCCCCTTCCACTCTACCCCTACTCCCACCACACACCCCACTACAACATATCAGGAAACCCTACTTCACATACAACTATCTTATCATGTCTACAACTATCCTCCACTCACAACTTAAACTACCTATCACCTTCTTACTATTATTCCTTCTCATTACTACCTACTTCTTAACCTCCTATGAACACTCCTTAACTATTTCTCTCTCACTTCCCTCAAAACATACTAGTACACCTACAACACACCTACCTTCATCCTATTTACCTACCTCATCACAAACCATATATCTACTTCCCAAATACCATAGACTATTTCATTGTAAACTACGAAAAACTAAATCAAAGAAAGTATTTGACACATCTCTAAAACACATATCCAAAAACTATGGTCTACTACTCCATCTACTTCAGGACGGTGACATACACCCCAATCCAGGCCCTCAACCTACAACTACTGAAACACACAGTCACCATATAAAAGCTCTCCTTCCTCCATCAACTATAACTACAAACATACTATCCTTGGCCCACCTAAATATCGCAGTATCTGTAATAAAGTTAGTCAAATACACGCCCTACTAGAAGTACACAACTTTGACATTCTATGCTTATCAGAAACCTGGCTAAAACCATCTATTAAAGATACTGAAATTACCCCACCTGGATATAACATTGTTAGATTCTGATCGCACCTCCAAGAAAGGAGGTGGAGTAGCTATCCTATATAAATCTAACCTGAAGCTTACTCTTCTTGACCTTGCTCTTACCCAAAACAATAATGTCGAAATAATCTGCTCTAGAGTTCAAATTAATACTACTAAATCAATAAACATCATTTGTGCTTATCTGCCTCCAGGAAATAATATCCCCACATTAGAACAACTTCTTGAACAACTCTCAAATTACCTCGCCCAAGAAACACTACTTCTTGGAGACTTTAACATTGACTGGAAATCTTGTAACAATGCTAACCCTACTTCCCATTTAAACCTTATTGGTTTCAAACAACTAATTGATAGTGCCACTAGAATAAATAAAACAAGCAAAAAGAAACCACCTTAGACTGGGTTCTTACAAACTCTCCCTCACAAAGCTACAAAACTGGCATCCTTCCTGATGACCTTAGCGATCACTCCCTCACATATGTCATTAGAGCTAAAACTCATCAAAACTTACCTACCTCACATAGAACACTATATTCAAAGAAACAATTTAATCCCCAAAGATTTCAAACAGAACTCTCACAATACAATTGGACCCCTCTAAAGCACCTCTCTCTCAACAAAGCCATAGAATATTTCAACTCCGCATTCCTTACAATCCTAAACCACCATGCCCCAAGTCGTACCATTAGAATAAAGACCAGAACAGCACCCTGGCTTACCTCTAATACTAAACAAAAGATCAGGCTTAAAAATAAATCTTGGAAGAAATGGCGCTCCTCTAGAAACCCAACAGACTATCAAACCTTTAGAGATCTGAGAAACAAAACCAAAAATGCTATTATTTCAGACAAAAAGAACTACTATGTAGAACTTCAGCAATCCACAAAAAAGAACCAAAAGGTTCTGGTCTACTATCAATCATCTACTTACCCCAGGTAAAATAGTAACACCTAACCCACAGAATCTAGACCCTGATAATCCCTCTCTCTTTAAGGAGTGGCTCACACAGCCTATCTAGATCTTACCAAGGCTTTTGACACCATCCCCCACTCTGGAATTATAGATATACTCACTAAACTAGGTATAAATCCCTATGTCACAAGATGGGTTGCCAACTGGCTCACTGACAGAAGCCACACTGTGAAAGTAGCAGACTCTAAATCCAACTTCAGACCAGCGACAAGTGGAGTATCACAGGGTTCAGCCCTAGGTCATCTCCTGTTTGGTATCTACTTCTCTGAAGTACAGGCTAACACAGAAGGACTTTGGCTAACAAAGTTCACAGATAACTGCAAACTAGGAGCCATAATCAAAACTCCTAATGATGTGGACATTCTACAAAAGGGCCTCACTGAGACAGATGACTGGTGTCAAAGCCATGGCCTCAAGCTCAATGCCAAAAAGAGCATTGTCATCCCTTTTGGTAAAAACTCTGTACCCATGAACTACCACATAGGCAGTAGTCTACTTAATGCCAAAAGTGTGATAAGAGACCTTGGGACACAGGTGGACAGTAGTTTCACCTTTGATAATCACATCACCAAAGTAGTAAAGAAATCCTTCTATGTGGCACACCTCATCAGAAAAGGTTTCTCATCCAGGAAAAAAGAGGTCATTGTTCCCCTCTACTCATCACTCATTAGACCCATTATAGAGTACAATGCCCCTTTTGGTATGTACCTCACAAGACATCTGCAACAACTGGAAAGGCCACAGAAATGCCTCACAAAGAGGATTAACAGCCTCAAACGTGATGCCCTACACAGATCATATCAAAAAACTCCAGCTTTACTCTGTCACATATCGCCTACTCAGAGGCGATCTCTGCCTAACATACAAAGCTATGTCAAACCCAGAGCTGTTGGACTTGCTTCACGTGAAGAAATCCCAATCCCTCTGAGCTACATGCTTTAGGGACCTAAACCTTGTCACCACGATAAACAGAACATGCTGGCAGGATAGATTCCCGTTCCAGAGACTTCCCACACTCTGGAACAAACTACCTATCTATATCAAACAAAGATCCTCATCAGCACTCTTCAAGAAAAATCTTGATGATTGGATAGGAGATAGGAAATTCACCCCAGGGATGACTTCTGTGGCTCTGCTTGGCATGGGCACAGGAAAATAATTTTCTTGTGTGGCAAAAGCCAGGGTATCATTTGGCTAGGTTTATATAGGCCCTAGGGCCAATAGCCTAGTACCTACCTATGAACCTATAAAGCTATGAACCATGGTAAAACTAAACACTCACAAGATATTAACAATCATGCATTTATACATACTCTCACGTAACAATGCTAAAACACTGGCTGGTATTCTTTACTGGGCATCCTCAAAAATCCTTTATGAAACCACAATATTGGGTGATGTTAATATAGAAAGGCAAACCATATAATGTGAAAATACAACCCATAATATACATCTGTATAAGATCACCCAATTTATAACTTTACATACTAGATATAACAAAGCCACAACCAGATGATCAACCCTTGATTGGATCCCTACATCTTCTCCAAATAAAATATCACCCCAGTGGAACTCTGTCAGACAGTCTAAGGGATCACTTACCAATCTATACCATAAAGTACCAAAGCAACAGCCCAAAGCACATTATTACAATCTGGTAAGAAAACTTACTACTCTTCATGGAGACACATTTATTAATGCACTGCATATCCTTAACTGCGAGTCACTAAAGATACTCCCCATAGATATTGCTCTCTCTGAGTTCAACAATATCTTCCTAGGCTTTCTAAACAAACAAGCCACCTTCAGAATAAAAAGAGTCAAAGCCAACCCTGCTCCATGGCTAACCTTAGCAACTAAACAACTCATGGCACAAAGAGACACATCATGGAAGGACTGGAAAAAAATAAAAAGCTTATAGTTTAATAACATATAGACAGCTAAGAAACTTAACTAAATAATGTATCACCAAAGGTAAGAAAGCAAACTACTCAGCTGATCAAAACATGCACACTAATAATCCAAAAGTCTTCTGGGCCTCAGTCTGTAAACTGTTTAATCCAGTGCAAGCTACTCATCTAACACCAAACACCCAGAAACACAATGATAACATAGCCAACCAATTCAATAACCACTTTACAGAGACAGTACAGTTATTAACAGACCAGGTAACTAATCAAGCTCTTGGATTCCCTACCCAACTAGATAACATCCTTCAACATTTCTCCTTTCAACCAGTTACCACAGTTGCCATCAAAAATACCTTAAAAATTAAAGTCTACTACAACTTGCCCTGACAATCTACCTTGTGAATATCTTAAAATGGCAGCTGAGGCTATTGCATATTCATTTTCAGTTCTGATAAATCAATCCATATCTGAAAATAAAGTCCCCTTGCAACAGAAAAAAAATCATTCATTTTTCCACTGCATAAGAATGGAATTAATACAGATCTTACAGACTATAGGCTAAATGCCATTTCATACCCCCTATCAAAATGTTAGAAAAATGTATTCATAAGCAACTTATTAACTATCTAATAGATAACCTGCTTCTGTCTTTAACACAACATAGCTTTCACCCTCACCACAGCATAACTACTCCTTTGTTGAATTCTGTTAATACTGTCAACACCCACAGAAATGCCAGAAGCCTAGTCTCCACCATCTTCCTAGAGTCCATACTGTCTCCCACCAGAAACAGTTATATGAACTCTTATCCCTAGGGCTCACCAGCTATTCACTGCAGTGGTTCCTTGCTACCTCTCAGACTACAAGCAGTGAAACGGAAAAAGGATTCTTTGCCTTCTTGCCAGTTAAGTATTGGTGTCCCATAAGGATCTCTACTAGGCCCCATAATGTTCAACATATTCTTCAATAATGTGTACACTGCTGCAAAAAATGCTACCTAGTTCAATACACTGATGACGTGACCCTAATCTGCTCTGCCAACTCTCTCTCTCTAAACTCTAAGAACTTATACAACAATCCTTATCAATTGAAACACAGCTAAATAATTCTAACTATGTCTAAACCCTTTAAAAACCTAAATTATTGCTTTTCACCCCACGAGACATCTCTGCTAAAACAATGCTATTCGTCATCATCTCCGCCAACACCATAACAGAACAAGTAAACCACATAAAATTAAAAAAAAAAAACTAGGTGAATTGTACAGAGTAAAAACCTACCTCACTGACATAGGCAAAAGATGTATAGCTTCTGCTGCCTTCTTTCTGCGATCTCCCCTGTATGCTGCCTAAAGCTTCAAGTCTCACAACTGTCTTAACTTGAGCAGTGTTATAATAAAATATCCAAATTTGCTGTAAAATATAATAATAGAACACACCATTGCCTAGCACTTAGAGAATTAAACTAGTCTGAACCATCAAATCAAGTAGTGCTTTTTCAGCTAAGTACAATACAGCGACTTCTCTATAAGCCAGAAAATTGCCCAGCATTAATAACGTAAGTATTAAACTACTTCCCCAATTGAATTTTACACTTTGGAAAAAATCAATAATCACTATAAACAAATCAGCTAATCGTACAGGTGACTGTATACTTAAATAGTGCAGCTAAACTATATGATCACATCCTACTACCACTGAAATCTGTTCACAATGGAAACTTATTTTAAAACACAACTAAAACTTCACCTGTCATATCAATGGATCTGGTCCTTTACCTTTCCAAGATAAATTCCACAGTTATCTTCAGCTTACCTTATCATAAAACTATTTCTCTTCATTCAGAATCCTATACCCAACAACCAGTCTTGACCAATAATCAAATAGGTGAATAGTTTTACTAGCAGCTTCCAGGTTTGTGACACTTCTCACCTCCTTCTCTGTACTTTTAATATGAACCTTATGAGAGGCATATATATATATATATATATATATATATATATATATATATATATATATATATATATAAAATTGTCTCTGAACCTGCTTTGCACTGTACCTGTTACTTACAATATTGTTGTTGATTGCACGCATGGTGATTACTCTCCAATACCCATAAAAACACAAGCAAATCAGTTAATCACTGCTATAGCTTGAGATCCAGTCTCAGCAAATGCTGTGTACACCCTGCTTAACTTGTTAAATTCAGAGCTCATGCTAGGCAGTCAGTTCTGCCTGTACTGACCAGCAATCAACAGTGAAGATTTGCTTCTCCATGCTATCTGCGCCAGTAATGGGTTCCTGACTTTCTCTTAGAAGAATCTTAGAAAATTGCTAGAATATCAGGATTTGAGTTTGTCCGCATTTTATGAAAGATATAAAGTCTGAAACTCAAAAGTATGCCATTTAGTGACTACAATATTTGGTGATTTGCCCAGAAGCAAGAAATTTTAAGAGGAATGGGCCAAACATATGATGCAAACAAAAAAATCTAGTCATTCTTTGAAAATATGGTCAGCTAGGAGGCATAGAAAGTAAGTGCAAACATAAGAAACTGAGTTACTCTGCCTTTCTGATAGTATTTTAAAGTGCTTTCTTGAAAGCTGACAAAATACTTAGCTCTTTTTTTCCCTGTAACTTATAGAACATGGAGCAGATAAAGCTCCATGCACAACAAAGAATTTTGATCGGGTCTCCAATCATAATCCTTAATTATGTGTTCTCAACATGGATGCCAAGATTCACCTCTCGAGCTTCGCTCTCAACATGGATTTCTTGGCAACCATGTCTTGAACACAAAATAAGCCAGTTATGATTGACAACCTGATCATAATCCTAACATTTTGTGCCCTACCTAGTTCCTTTCCTTGCCTCCTTTTCATTGAATTTCTAAGCACTAATTACATGACCTATTACCTATCTGACAAACCCACTAACACCTATTGAAATGCTCAGTGTTCAACATCTACTAATGCATAAGTATCTTTTATAATGTAATAGTTGTCTCTACTTTCATATGAATACAATCTAATTAGCAAATGCATATGTCATTTTTAATGTATACATTTTAGTGTCTGTTTATATATATATTACCAAATGTCTGTTTAAAAGTGTTTTTAAGATCTTGAAGTGTTTCTCTCTGGGCCTCCACTGAAAATGGATTTTTTTGACTGAACCCGGTCAGACAAACCTGGTAAAAAAGGCAAAATAAAAATAAGTAAAATAAAAACCACAATGTCGTATACCAAATTTCCTGCTGTAGAATAATTTTCATGGGGCACACAAACCAGACAGACATAATTTATCCATTTTCTCTGTTATTTTATGCTAGAGTAATGTTTCCCATTAGCTTTGTTGTCATACATTAATTGCTTTATATTTTCCTGAACAGGACATTAGATAGTCTATATGCATTTTTATGAACTGAGTATTTGTGTCATGGGTGGCTTTGTAATCTAGCTCTAAGGTAATTTTTCATTGCCTTCTCTTTGTCTCTCATTTGTTTAGACTATTCATTTTATTTTTAAAGTTTAGCAATTGTTATTTTAAGATTTGCTACTGTTTTCTTTCTTAACTTCTGTTTTGCTTTAACCAGCTAGAATCTGTAGTGTTTTGCTATGTTTTGCTGTTCATGCCATTTTCTGTTTGCCTAGTTGTAATCAATGTTTATTTTATATTTACTTTTTTCTTTGAGAAAGAACACATTTCATTTCTAAGAAGTAGAATTAAGTGGACAGTGTTATTGTGGTTGTGTGTGTGTGTGTGTGTGTGTGTGTGTGTGTGTGTGTGTGTGTGTGTGTGTGTGTGTGTGTGTGAAGTTCATCTTTCAAGTTAAAATGAATGCAACATGCAGTGATTTACTTTTCTTTTAATTTTTGTCTTCTAATCTAAATAAATATTTAGGTTTGAGGGGTTTTCTGGAGGGCTAGGATGTTTTGTAGGGTGTATATATGTTTTCTAAGTATATCAAATGGATTTTTTTATTTTAGTTTTCAGTGAACAGCATAAAAATGGCACAATTAGTAGAATTTTAGAAGTTCTGATGACATGACTGTGCTATACACAGACTACTGATGACATGCTAAGAGTGCAGAGAAACAAAATACTTTTCTTCAGTGTACTAGATACCTGAAGATCCCACTGATACAGAGGTAGAATGCCCTAACTGTGAGACAGGTATCTCAGGTTTGATTATCAGCTCATGCACCTGCTGACGCTGGCATGAGGGTGGCAATGATGAAATGTTTTCTGCTGACCTTTTTGGGGGAGAGATGGAGATAACATGCCAGTGGGTAAACCATTTCTCTGTGGTCTTGGTGGGGGTCATGGCTCAGAAATTTTGTTGGGCTGAATACGTACTCTAGTGTGAGAAGGCATTACCATCCTAAAGCAAAAATGCATCTATGACCATGCTCTATTACTTGCGCAGTCTAAGCTTGATATCAGCATGTTAGGATGTAGGCTCACAAAAACCTTCATGCCACCCTCAGCAAGTAGCAGTGGCAGCTCTCAGGCTCAATAATTTCCTACAGGGGAACTGTTGTCACCAGGGTAGGGGTTAAATGCTCAGAGAAAGCACCTGATAAGCACCTGTGGTGTTAAGGAGAGTTGGAGCTTAGAGGAGCAATGCTACCCCACTACATCCCACACAAAACATACACACACAGGTGTATGTGCATATATCTATATATGTGTATCTTTATATTTGTGAATATTTATGTGTGGGATTGATTTGGCTAACTTCTGCAGTAGTTTGCAGCTGTTTTGTCAAAACAACTTGGTCAACAGAATAGCTGAGTGGCAGTTGTGTGAGATCATTATAATACTGAGGTTGAGGAATATGCATTTTCCACTAGCATTGTGTGATCTCAGAGTTAGAATATTTTAGTTGCATGTTCTGAGGCTGTATCTTTTTAGTGCCAATGTTTTGAGTTTCTCATGAAGAACTTTTGATGTTAACTATTATACCGTATATAATATATTATAGACTATATTAGGAATAGCATATAAAAACAAACAAAATACATTTATGAAAGTTGAAACAATAATATTTTTAACACAGAAAGCAATGCACAAATGAATAAAGTGTGTTTAATCCATCATTTTATGTGCATTATATTTAAGGTATTTACATGCTCTAGTCATTTTTAGTAAGATCCAAACAAATGAACCCATTTACTTAAACTGACAATCATCAATATTTTGTCTAACTTGTCCCAAGACCTTGGAGTTAGTTGTATTAGTTGTGCTTGCCCCCACATGAAAAACAGATTATCTCTTCCTTATACATGGGCTTGATGGTTCAAGTCTCACTTCAGTTTGTGCAACACTTGTCTCCCTACATGGAAAAAATGAAGCTCTGACACCCTCTCCTCAGCGCACTGCTATTGTTATGAAAAAAACTTTGAGTTTTAGGAAATTACAGCTTTCACTTTAAAAAAAGCATTGTTGAAGTTAATTTTGAAAAAAAAAATGTTCCTAACTCAGAGGTATTACTAGGTGGATTGAAGGGGGCAGCTATCCTGGGCACAAGCTGTCAAAGGGGCATTTGGCAGGTGCTAAAAGTGCAGGAGCGCAGTAACATCATTGATAAAGCTCAGGCTCAGCTGAAGCACTGAATTGCTTAGGGCAAGGATAATTTGTGGTAGTAACTGTAGCAAGCTGCTTGTTATAGTTGTGCAAACATTTGCTACAGTTGCAAGAGTAGAGAAGCAGATCACTTTCCTATTATCTCTGTAGCCAGCTTGGTAGAAATGGTCATCCTGAGATAGTGTAGCAACTGTATCTTGTATATTGAGATCCACCTAATTCTTAAGAAAACTGATAGTGTGTGAGAGATGTAGTTATAGAATATCGCTGGAGGCAAGGCTCCCACATACAAACACTACTGTTACCAAACAGGTTGTCCGAAACACAAGCTACCACATTGCACCCACCACACACATTCCAGAAAGCTGAGGCTCTTAAATACAATCTACCTAAACCTCAAAAGCCTCCAAGATGCAAACATAGCAAAAAATACCCTCAGCTACCTTGAAAATGTTCAACTCATACTGCACCCACCATGAAGTATGCATCTATAACTCACAGTGTCTCACCTCATAAGCCTATAAACCCCATAAACCAGGCCTCCATACAACAAAACATCCTAGCCATAGATGATTCCATTGTAAGACACACTGATGCCTCACCAGGCTGAGCAAAGACATGACTATGCTCAACTGCCTATTGGGAGCCAGGATTTGCCACATAATGCAAGCATCAAGCCATTGCACCACAAATACATGTATGACTCAGTCATAGTACATGTGGGAGTAAATTACCTAAGGGGTACTTCCATGGAGTGCATAAAGACAAACATGCTAGAGCTACTTAGAATATTGTTCAAGGCAGGTATGAGCTTACCCATGAGCAACATTTTACCTTCAGCTAGAATGATGACACAATATAAACACAAATGGATTAACTTTATGAATTGGTTTATCTCCTGACATCATTCAAAGGGAATCAGAAGTGTAAATAATTCAAAAAGTGCCCTGGGCTCATACTATGAATCAGCTCTTCAAGTGAAGAGCAAAAAAAAAAAAGAAATAAAAAAAAGAAAGCACTCCACCGTCTTATTATACAGCCACAAGCCACCCCCCACTAGCACCACCACCACCAAGCTAAAAAAAAACAGACTTTACCTCTATTGGCATACCATCAAGATGGCCAGATGCACAACCCCCTCACCCTCTCTTCTACCCAGCCCTTCAGGTCTTGTTTCTGTGGCTTGCCCCCAGTCTTCCTGCATTTGCAGTCAAACCTGAGCACTGTAGCACTCATTGTCTGATCTAAACTGTAGCAACTGCTTCCTACATTTGTAGATTAGTTTGCTATAGTTTATAACAGGGAATGTTTTAATTATTTTTTTAAATAAAACAATAAAAAGTTGCTACAGTTTATAACCAGGTGGCATGGAGTGCTACTGCACTCAGGTTTTAGTTAAAAAGATAATAAAAATTCATTGTAATAAACTGTAGCAAACAGTTGTTATAGTTTATACCCTCCCTATATGGAGCGCTACTATGGTGAGGTTTTAGTTAAAAAAAAAATCCCTTCTTATAAACTGTAGCAAACTAACTGCTACAGTTTAGACCACACATAGAGTGCTACAGAGTTCAGGTTTAACCACAAATGAAATACCGGATGAGGATCCACTGATCGCGCCCCCAAACACTTTGTGCCCAAGGCAGTTGCCCCTCTCACCCCACCCTAGCTGTACTACTGAAGGAAATACAATAAATATCTGCCAGGGAGGACATGTAGACAGTCCTAGCTGCTTGTCCAGGATGGCCTGCACCCCCCCCCAATGCTTTTGTACATTTGGGAAAAACCTTATCCACTTCCATAGTGCCTTATTTTGGCAGTCAGTCTACAAAAGCTTCCAACATAGCAAAACTAAATTCAGCAATAGGAGCCTAAACAGAAAACTACACTCCCTACAGGCACTCCTTACTGTATAATTCATCAGTATATGTAGCATCACAGAGACCTGGTTCAAGAATATGGAAGGTAAACCATCAGTGCAAGGTTTCAATGCCTACTACTCATTCAGACCCACCAGTTAAGATGAAGGCACCAAAGACAGTAGTGTCTCTGTATTCATAACACAGAATTACATCTCCATTTTCATTAACCAGGACAATAGCCTGGAACTTCTCCATATCCAGTTACCAATAACAAAGCCTCATATCACATAGGTTCATAGTTTAGTACTAGTCTAACTGCCACTGTGGGACATTTTAAGCCTAGCTAGTTACTTTATGTGAGAATCAAACCCTGCACTTTGTGTTTGTAAGGAAATACCTTAACCATTATGACACCCTCACACTCCAATTTTTTAATTGTAGCCAACTAAAGGACCCCCTCTATGACCCCCTCAGCTCTTGACTCTTACCTATTAAATATGGTTTCAGCTAAACAGCTCTTAGGGAACTTCAAGTGCTATTCAATTAACTAGAAAATTTGTAGATTTCCAAACATGTATCTCTAGAGATTTCTAGACTTCATAAGTACAAACTCACTGGGTCAGCTAGTCCTTAACCCAATGAGGGTCAGTAAAATCTTAGACTTGGCTCTTGCCAATATGGTACGGTTGTGTTCCCCTCCATCTGTAACACCTTCCGTAGTCAAATCAGACCATAAATCAGTCATGTTTGCCGTAAAATGAAAACTGGAAGCATCCTCCAATAATTCAATTAAAGAGATTATGCCAAAGGTGAGTGAGGACCTGGCAAAATTCAACTGTTCCTTCCACCCTAATGACCCCCACTATAAATGCAAAATCTTTCACTGGCAATTTCTATGATCATATAAAAAACTGCATAGAAATATCTGTCTCCCTCCAAAATAAATATACCTCCAAGGTTAAAAATAAACTGTTATGGTTGACTACTAATATAAACAGGGGCAACCATAAAAGGGAAATGCTCATTTCACGTAAAAACAAATCAAATTCTGTAAATTCCAAAAAACACTCTTGCTAAGGTTAACAGAGAATGTCAGACCCTGATTATATCACCTAAAGCTAGATACAAGGGGAAAATAACCACCCAGGCAAAGGGCAGTCACAAAGCCTTAATTATGTCAGAAACCACAGGAATAATGTTCAAAATTGCACTGAGCTAATAGACCCTCTACCATCCCATCTTTTCTGACCTTCTACACATATGTCCAACAGAGGTAGAAACACCAATTCTAGAGATCTTATTCTATATTTAATCCTAAATAGAGCATGCTGGAGAGATATCTATGTCTCACAGACAATACCGCTTCTCTAGAATGGCTTTTCTCTCCATGTGAAGTTAAGTACATCTCTTACTTTATTCAAGCATAACCTGAATGCATGGATGGGGAACCATAACTTCACCCTGGCTTGGCACCAATCTCCCTTATGGACAGTGGGAACATATAAATACCTGCTCCAGGGTTATGGCTATTCATGCTTACTATACAAAGGGTTTTTGTACAATACTAAAGGATTGTCTCACATGGAATTATACAAAACGTCTGGAAAATACAGGGGCCTTGGTACTAAACTAGTAATGATACAAAGTCAGAAGGAATGCATGGTTAGGCCCCCTAATTATTCTCACAGATCAATAACATAGTAAGTACCTATGAGTATGCACCTATGAGTCTAAAAGTTATTTTCTCCTCACCTTTGAGTGCAAGGTGCACCAGTTTTGGGGTATGCAAAAAGTGCAAAATAAGCTAGCTATGGTTCTGTCTTAACTAATTGGATGTAATTTGATTCTCGATTATAAGCTCTTCAGAGTGGCATTCATTATTCTTTCATAAAACAACTGTTCCACAGATTAAGCAAATACATAATGTATCTCTATACACGGTTGGTATGATGGCATCTCAAAACAGCTTGTATAAAAACCATAGAACAGATATACAGCTGAGCCAGATATAGAAATAAGGTATATAAAGAAAGCTGGTGATGGAAGGCAGAAGTCAAGGAAGTATCGAAAGAAAGAAGGAGTGCTGGTAGAAGAAGTGGGAGACCGAAAAGATGGATCCGGCTAACAAAGAGACTAAAAGAGCAGTCTCAATGGCAAAGAACAAGGCATCAGAGAAATTCTACTAGCTTCTGGTAAGTAACTCAGCAGATTGAACAAAGAAATGCTATCAGATTACAAGACAAAGACAGAAAGATAAAGAAAATAGTCATCAGACACCATCTGGAAGGGATGCCAATAACACACTGCTCACCAGTCCACAGGACATCAAAGGAGGAGGGTCTACTTCTCAATGAAGAAAACCCCACAGAAGCCATTACTGTCCCTTGCACAGCCTATGATGAAAGTGGAAGAAGCAGCCCTCTCTAGAAGAAGAAAATAAAGTGAGGGGAAAAAGCTGCTTCAGATGCAGACACAGATGATATGATTAAGATGTTGAGAGAGTTGGGGTGAAATGGCTTCTGAGGGTACTCTTCATAGTATGGAGAGAAAGGTATATCCCAGATGACTGGAGAATAAGCATTTTGGTACCAATGTTCAAGAGGAAAGGTGGCATTCACAACAATGTACCATACAGAGGTATCAAACTCCTGTCTACATGAAAGTGCTGGAGAGGGTCACTCATAAATGAATATGCAAAGAAGAAGAGGGTAATATGGGAAATGAGCAGTTTATATTCAGATCTGGATGCATTACAACTGATCCAAAAAAAAAAAAAAAAAATCAGGAGGCTAGCGAATAAAAGCTGCACTTTCTTTATTGCACTTCTTCTGGTACCTCGGCTAACAAGCCTTCAAGGAATAAAAATATGAAATCATTGCAGCCTTTTTATATCCCACCAATTTAACTTGCAAATACATTTTATTCAATACACTCTTAATTAACACAAATCACCACCCATGCTTAAAGTTGCACCACCCTAAAGGGACAGAAAAGACTAATACATATATCATATAAATGCGCTATAAAATTGTACCATAAAACATTCATTAATCCAATACAAAATTAATAATGTTGTTATGTTAATCATTTCACTAAATAAACCCAACAAAATGTATTTGGATTACCTAAATGTTCATTTGTACTCATCTTATATTGCACTTTTCCTTATTGCTTTCATACTGACACAGTTTAAGACCTACACTATAACTGCACACACACACACAAACACACACACACACACACACACACATATATATATATATATATATATATATATATATATATATATATATATATATATACACACACACACCAGCAAAAACATGCCTTGAGGTGAATTCTTCAAACATCCCAATTTATTTCTAAATTTAACCTATGTAGATATAAGGTTCCCAGGTTCACAATAAGTTTTGTTTCTAACTTTAATAGCCTATGTCTAAATATCTATATCATATCATAGGTTCAGTTCATAGGTTAGGTTAAGTACCCTTGCGCCACTTTTATTTTTAGCCTAGCCAATTATGAGATCCAAACCCAACCCCTTGTGACTGGCTTGCAAGGCAAACACCTTAACCATTAGGCCACCCACCCTCCCAATATCGTGAAATCCAAAGGGCCAGGCCAGGACACTGAAGAAAAAGCTGTCCACATTTCCCCCATGGACAGAACAAAAATGTTGGGCCACTGGGCTCTCCAGTCTCTTATGTCTAACATCACCCAAATGTTCTAATATTCTCAACTTAACCTTTCTTTTTGTTTGCCCAATGTACCACATTGTTGATGTGCATCCACACCCAATGATATAAATGACCCCACACGAGTCACATTTGAATTTATTTTTTATCCAAAATTTCTTTCCATTGATGACCCATCCATCCACATTTTTTATTCGTTTACATACTTTGCACATGCCACAAGGAAAAGCTCCCAGTTTCTTCCTCACTGTGTTCTGCGCCCTTTGATTCAGTAATTCCTTTAAGTTGCTGAATCTGCCATATGAAAAAGTAAATTTCTTCGGGAACAATTCCCCTATCATTTCATCCCTATAAATGACTGGCCATAACTTGTTAACCAAATCCCATAACATATTTGAGAAAGGAGAAAACTTGGTTACATAAAACATAGGCTCCATTTCCTGTAAATCATTGACATTATGATCTTTCCTGGGACCTTTTTCACAACACTTTTTGCTTGGTATTCCTCTGACCTTTTCTATTGCTGTCTGAATGTATGTGTCCTAGAAATCCCTCTTGGACAATTTATTCTTTACCAAAAGGAACTATTTTTCTAATACCTTTTTATCCAACATATTTGTTAGGGTACGCTTAAATTCCCCATAGGGCAAGGACTTTATCAGATGTAATGGATGAGAACTACTGGCCTCTAAGAAATTGTCTGCAGCTGTTACTTTATGAAAAGGGCTATATTGTAACTTCCTATTTGTGTCTACATAAAATTCTACATCAAGAAATTGCATGGCTTTATCACTAATTCTGTGTGTGAATTCCAAACCAAAGGAATTTTGACTTAAATTAGTCATGAAATTTTCAAATTCCCCTTGGTCTTCCCTACATACAAATATCACATCATCAATAAAATGTTTAAACATAATCACATTGTTTTTAAAAAAACTTGTGGGATAAACAAACATAATTTAAAAAAAAGCGATAAACAATATGGCATAAGAGGGGGCAAAAGCTGCCCCCATTGCTGGTCCCTCCACCAGCAAATAAAATGTTTGTTCAAAAACAAAATAATTATGTGCAAGGGCATATTCCAACAGCTGACACATATAAGTTGTTCTTGGGCCCTCACCCATTATTTTAACAATTGCTTCCAAACCCTTCTCTATTCTAATATTTGTATAAAACGATTTTACATCCACACAAGCAAAATAGTAATCAGAATTCTAATGAATTTCACCAATGCATTCCAAAACATGAGCGGTATTCTTGACATATGACTGAACCCTGGAAAGAAACACTTTGAGCTAGGAATCCAAAAAGATGCCTGTATTTTGCAAAAATGCTCACACTCCCCGAAACTATTGGTCTACCAGTGGGATTAGTCAATGATTTATGCAACTTTGGAATTGCAAATAATTTGGCATCTTTTGGATACTTAACATATATCTTTCTGACATCAGTCTGGTTAAAAAATCCCAACATCTCACCTTTTTCTAATAACTCAAATAGACCCTCATTGAACTTTTTAAATGGATTAAATTGCAATTTCTTATAAACCTTATCATCCGACAACAGGTCAAGTACCATACAATTATAATCTTTCCTTGTCGTTATAACCCAGTTCTCCCCCTTGTCTGCTTGTGTGAAAACATACTGTGCAGTCAAACTCTGTAGCTGCTTTAAAGCCATCCATTGCTCTTTGTTTAAATTCCAGATACTTGAATTCCTAGAAAAATTATTATAAGCAACTTCTACCACAATACATTTTTACACATGCTAACAGCTTCAGATACTTTGGGGGGTACAAAGGAACTAACAAATGGGATCTTTGGTATGACCAATTTACCATATCCAGTTGTAAAATTAACATTACATTCATTCAGAAGATCAGAGTCATTATTAATGTCCACATCCAAAACATTGTCAAAATCTACATTCGGGTTATCCAAAACTGACATGTTCAATAATGAGTTTCTGACAATTCATCACTAGTCACTTCAACTTCATTGCTACTTTGCCTCTTATTAGAAAAAAAGACCTTTAAATGCAACTTCCTGCAAAACTATTTAACCTCTCCCAACAAATCAGCAAGGGTAGGTAAATGTGTAGGGACAAACTTAATGCCCTTCAAAGGGACACTTGCAGCTTCTTCTGACAATATCAAATCTGATGGATTAACAATATTTAATGCCTTTTCTGCAGATGAAATGTTCATAGGTCCATAGGTATGTACTAGGCTATTGGACCTGGGGCCTATATAAGCCTAGCCAAAAGGTACCCCGGCTTTTGCCACCCAAGAAAATTATTTTCCTGTGCCCCTGTTGAGCAGAGCCACAGAAGTGATCCCCGGGGTGAATTTCCTATTTCCCATCCAATCAAGATTTTTCTTGAAGAGTGCTAATGCAGAGCATTGTTTGAAATAGATGGGTAGTTTGTTCCAGAGTATGGGTAGTCTCTGGGACAGGAATCTGTCCCTCCAGCATGTTCTGTTTATTGTGGTGACAAGGTTTAGGTCCCTAGAGTGTGTAGCTCAGAGGGATTGGGATTTCCTTAAGTGGAGCATGTCCAACAGCTCTGGGTTTGAAGTAGCTCTGTATGTTAGGCAGAGATTGCCTCTGAGTTGGTGATATGCGAGGGAGTAAAGCTGGAGTTTTTTGAGACGATCTGCGTAGCACATCTGTTTGAGGCCTGTAATCCTCTTTGTGAGGTATTTCTGCATCCTTTCCAGTTGTAGTAGATGTCTTGAGAGGTACATACCAAAAGGGGCGTTGTACTCAATAATGGGTCTAATGAGTGCAGAGTAGAGGGGAACAATGACCTCTTTTTTCCTGGATGAGAAACCTTTTGTGATGAGGTGTGCCATGAAGAAGGATTTCCTGACTAATGTGGCGATGTGATTATTAAAGGAGAGACTGCTGTCCACCTGTGTCCCAAGGACTCTTATCACACTTTCGGTGTTAAGTAGAATACCACCTATGTGGTAGTTCATGGGTACAGAATTTTTACCAAAGGGGGTGACAATGCACTTTTTGGCACTGAGCTTGAGGCCATGGCTTTGACACCAGGCATCTGTCTCAGTGAGGCCCTTTTGTAGTATGTCCACATCATTAGGAGTTTCAATTATGGTTCCTAGTTTGCAGTCATCTGCAAACTTCATTAGCCAAAAACCTTCTGTGTTCGTCTGTACTTCAGAGAAATAGATACCAAACAGGAGAGGACCCAGGACTGAACCTTGTGGTACACAACTTGTCACTGGTCTAATGTTTGTAATATTGGCTGCCAGCATAAGGTCTACGGAATTGCTGGTGCCTGAAACATTCTCTATGTATGATACATAATGAATACAGTCTGTACAGTTGACTGAAAATGCAAGGTCTAAAACTTTCTCAGTACTTGAATCTTTTGCTATCAAACAAACAGGGAATACAGAACCAGGGAACATATTGACTGTATTATCAGCACATACCTCAGCTTGTTCACTGGAACAGTTCAAATTCTTTTCCCCTTTCCCTGAAATCTTCTTCCCCTTCCTCTGCCATGGGCCTGGGCATGGGATTCCTCAATTTCTTCAACCTGTAAAGAGCTACTGAACACCTTATTCACATCTTCAAAAGAAACACTCTTCTGACCATTGGACACCATTTCTCCTGATGAGAAGGAAGTATCACGTGAAGAGGGATCCAATCATGATCTGTTCCTTCTGTTTGTATGAGAGTCATGCCCCCTTCTACCTTTTCGCTGCCAAGAAAAGATAATTCCACTTCCATAATCATTTACATCTCTTGCAAGCTTCCTTTTCTTCCTCTCCCCAACCTCCGACTTTACCCTGGCTACACAAACTTTAATCTCTTACATTTTATTGGAAAACATGACATCAGATGTTTCTGTAAGTAGTGCCTCTTGCAATTGCACAATTGAACTCCGTGCTTTCTCCTGTGCACAGACGTTCCTCTTAATCAAGATTTGTAACCAGTTTACAGTGCAAAGCAATGACACTGACTTCCATTTCTCCAATAAATCATTTTCTTCTTCTGAAAAATCAAATGCTGGCAGTCGGTCTACCCTTAGCCCTCTAGGTGTAATATTCATCTCCAGATATTTTTGTAGCAGTCTGATATCATAAAACAAGGAAACTTCTTTTTTCAACAGTTTTTCAAGCTGGTCATACCTCTCATCCATCCGATTATCAGTACCCATGGACCAAGAATCACTATTAGCTATTTTATCATCTCTTTCATTCCATATTTCGGTGCACTGAAACCTTTCCACTTCAGATTGGGTTTTAAACATCCTAGGAATCACTGATGCTCCTTACAAGGACAGATTCACACAAAACACCAAATCCCAAGGGGACCATAAACTTTCCAAAAAAACAAAAACAAATCAGGAGGCAAGCGAATAAAAGCTGCACTTTCTTTATTGCACTTCTTCTGATACCTCGGCTAACAAGCCTTCAATGAATAAAAATATTAAATCATTGCAGCCTTTTTATATCCCACCAATTAAACACGCAAATACATTTCATTCAATACACTCAATTAACACAAATCACCACCCAAGCTTAACTGTGTTCTGTGCCCTTTGATTCAGCAATTCATTTAAGTTGCTGAATCTGCCATATGAAATGTGGACAGCTTTTTCTTCAGCGTCCTGGCCTAGCCCTTTGGATTTCACGATATAGGGGGGTGATTTAGACATAGGCTATTAAAGTTAGAAACAAAACTTATTGTGAACCTGGGAACCTTATATCCACATGGGTTAAATTTAGAAATAAATTGGTATGTTTGAAGAATTCACCTCAAGGCATGTTTTTGTTGGTATATATATATATATATATATATATATATAGATATATATATATATATATATATATATATATATATATATATATATATATATATATATATATATATATATATATATATATATATATATATATATATATATATATATATATATATATATATATATATATATATATATATATATATATGCAGTTATAGTGTAGGTCTTAAACTGTGTCAGTATAGGAAAAGTGCAATATAATATGAGTACAAATGAAGATATAGGTAATCCAAATACATTTTGTTGGGTTTATTTATTGAAATGATTAACATAACAACATTATTAATTGTGTATTGGATTAATGAATGTTTTATGGTACAATTTTATAGCGCATTTATATGATATATTTATTAGTCTTTTCTGTCCCTTTAGGGTGGTACACCTTTAAGCATGGGTGGTGATTTGTGTTAATTAAGAGTGTATTGAATGAAATGTATTTGCATGTTAAATTGGGGGATATAAAAAGGCTGCAATGATTTCATATTTTTATTCCTTGAAGGCTTGTTAGCCGAGGTACCAGATGAAGTGCAATAAAGGAAGTGCAGCTTTTATCTGCATGCCTCCTGATTTGCCTTTTTGGAAAGTTTATGGTCCCCTCGGGATTTGGTGTTTTGTGCATTACAGCTGATCTTATATTTACTGAGAGATAAGTGGAGAAGAAGCCGGAGATAAGAATGGAATCCAGCTGGACAGTCCAAGACTTGGAGAAAGCATATGACAAGAAAGCAAGAAATCTGATATGGACAGTCTTTCAGTGATTCAAAGTCCTGGAAACATTTCTAGAATTACAGCAGGCTATGTACAAGGACCCAATGACACAAGTATCATCAGTGTCACAACTCACAGAGGAGTGCCCGATAGGAGTGGGTGTGCATCAGGGTTGAGCTCTGAGCCCACTGCTGTGATGGACTTTATTTACAAACTAGTCATAGGGTCAGATCGAGAATGCTAATATATATATATATATATATATATATATATATATATATATATATATATATATATATATATATATATAGACAATGTGACACTACAAGCAGACTTTGAACAGAAATTTCAATAAATAATAGAAACTGGAGGTACATGAGATGAAACTGAGTACAGACAAGACATCTGCCATGGCAGAAAATGGGTGGAATGTCAGAAGAAAAAACTTGGATCAAGGTGAGACAGAGTGTTAATGAGAAGGTGATACTGAATGAGGAAATCAAAGTTAGAATCATCGGTGCTGCAGCCAATTGGGAAAAATTGTCAGGATTAGTGTGTGACAAAAGAATGCCAAGTGGAGTGACCAGTACTTTAGCATGGCACAGAAACCTGGGTAGTGAAGGCAGAGAAGCTGAGGCAGCTTGAGGTGATAGAGATAAAGTTCCTGAGATAGGTGGTGGGATGCACACTTTTGGACAGACAGAAATAAGGACACCAGAGCAGAAGCCAAAGTAGCCCCAATTGCAGAAAAGGTCAAGAGAAACACACACAGGAAAGCAGAAAATTATTTGATGCAGAAGATTTGGGATAGACAGGAAGAAGGCAATAGAAAATGAGGACATTCAGTCAAGAGATAGGTGGATTAAGTGAGAGAAGACCTCTAACAGTCAGACATGACTGACCATAGATGTTATGAGAGTGGTGCTGAATTGAGATGGTTGGCAATAGTTGAAGTGACATGAAAGTCCATGTAGAAAATGGTGAAAAAATGGTTGTTGATGGTGATGATCTGTATACATACACATGCAGTACATTTGCATGTATATATATATATATATAGATATATATAGATACAAATACATATATATATATATATATATATATATATATATATATATATGTATATATATATATATATATATATATATATATATATATATATATATATATATGCACATGCATGAGTGCATGTGCATATATATGTGCATGTATATATACACACAGAAACACACAAAGTGTTTTGCTTAATTGTGTGTGTGTGTGTGTGTGTGTGTGTGTGTGTGTGTGTGTGTGTGTGTGTGTGTGTGTGTGTGTGTGTGTGTGCGTGTACTAGGTTTGAAACAGAATATGTACATGGCTTACGTAGACATTAGTAAAATATCAAGCATAACAAGCATACATTCTCCATAGTATCATACAAAAGGTTAGTCAACAAATAAGAAGAATGCTCACTGAGTCTCAGTGGGTCTTATGCTGAAGTCAAGCTAAACAAAAGAATTCAGAGAGTTAGACAAAAGAAGAATAGTCACTAATCCACTGGTTAGTACTTTGGTTGGCCCTTTTTTATTATCTTTGGTGTTGAAGAAGGTGTGGAAAGAAAAGTCTTCATTATTTGCTGACATCCCAAGGTTTTGCAACAAGAAAGGTTCAAATGGAGGGAAGAAAGAATGAAATAAGCTTTGCCAAAATTGGTCTCACAGATCAGACATTTTCATGCACATGTGCTATTGCTATGTGCTGATGTGCTATCCCCATTCATTTCCTAAGCCTAGTCCTGAATATTAGCATATACTCCAAAACAAATTCCTTGTTGGACTAACAGTCACATCCCATTTATCAAAGATTAAATCTAGGGGCTGCCTCATTTTAGGAGATTAAAAGCCCTGTAGATTTCTGGGGCATCTACCTGTAATCAAAGAGATGGGTCAGATCCTTCTTACTTTCTCACTTGAACTGGTCTGTGAATGCTCTCAGCATGTTTTTGGAGTAGAAATAAATCTGTCCACCAGGCCATTGGTCAGGGAATAGTAGGGGGTCGTCTTTCAACACCCACAACACTTCCACAAACATGTCAGCAGGTCACATGTCAGACTGGCACCTCTGTCTGTATCTGTCATGGCTTAGTGGTAAATCACTTTGTCTATGATGTGCAGGGTCCTGGATTTGAGCTTTGCAGAGGCTGTTTATTTCCTCCCTGACATCTCAGATGCTCAGGTAAGAGAAGTCCTCTCCAAAGCAAGAAACACAGCATCAATGGGACCAGACGGTGTCCTGGGCTGCATCCTACATGAACTCCAAGAAGAGCTAAACCCAAACATAAAACTACTGTTCAATCTCAGCCTTACTACAGGATACGTACCCAAAGAGTGGCGTACAGCAACAGTAGTCCCTCCACACAAAGGTGGTGCCTCAACGGACCCTGGAAACTATCGCCCCATAAGCCTGACTAGCTTGGTCTGCAAAGCTATGGAAAGGATCATCATGGACCTCATAAATAAAGATATTGGGGACCTGCAGACACTGGATCCTGCCCAGTTCGGCTTTGTTAGGGGCAGATCCTGCCTCTTAAACCTGGTTGATTTTTTTGAAACAGTCACCAAGACCATTGACGAGGGGAAGGTGGTTCACACAGCCTACCTGGACCTCGCAAAAGCCTTCGATACAATACCCCACTCGGGCATTATAGATAAGCTCACCAGCTTAAATATAAACCCCTATGTCACTAGATGGGTTGCAAACTGGCTCAAGGACAGAACCCACATGGTTAGAATTGCTGGAGCCATGTCAGACTCCAAACCAGTTACAAGTGGTGTCCCACAAGACTCAGTCCTGGGACCTCTCTTGTTCGTTATATATTTCTTGGAGGTACAGGCCAACACGGAAGGAATGTGGCTGACCAAGTTCGCAGATGACTGCAAACTGGGCACCATAATCAACTCTCCAGCCGACACAAGTATCCTCCAAAAGGGCCTCATAGAAACAGACGACTGGTGCCAGAGCCATGGCTTCAAGCTAAATGCCAAAAAGTGTATAGTCATCCCCTTTGGCAAAAACAAAGTGCCCACAAATTACCACATAGGTGGTAATCCATTAAGTACCGAAGAAGTAATTCGGGACCTGGGGACCCAAGTTGATAGCAATCTCTCATTTGACAACCACGTGGCCAAAGTGGTTAGAAAAACATTTTATATAGCCCACCTAATCATGAAGGGATTCACATCTAGATCAGGGGTGGTCATCATGCCTCTTTACCCATCCCTCATCAGGCCCATAATTGAGTACAATGCCCCTTTTGGGATGTACCTTACCAGACTACTGCAGCAACTGGAAAGACCCCAAAAGTACCTCACAAAGAGGATCAAAGGGCTCCTACAGATGCCATATGCTGCCCAGTTAAAGAAACTCCAGCTCTACTCAGTGGCATACCGCCTGTTCAGAGGCGATCTGTGCCTGACATATAAAGCCATGTCCAACCCGGAATTAATGGACATGCTGCACCTCAGAAAATCCAAATCCCATTGAGCTACACGCTCGAGAGACTTGAACCTCAGCACTGAAATAAATAGGACATGCTGGAGGGACAGATTCATAACCCAGAGGCTCCCTTCACTCTGGAATAAAATCCCAGTCCAGGTTAGGCAGAATCCCTCATTGACTCTCTTCAAGAGTAATCTTGATGAGTTGATGGGAGATCGTAGGTTTACCCCGGGTACCACTTCTGTGTCACTGTTAGACAGAGGCACAGTAAACTAACCTCAAAAAAGGGCATAGCAAAATTAATATAAAATGGGTGGCGAAAGCCAAACACATTCTGGCTAGGCTTATAAATGCCCTAGGGCAGATAGCCTAGTATGAACCTATGAACCTATGAACTATTTCTCTGGAGTAGCCTACCCTGATGAAAATTTAAAATAAAGAATTTGCCATTCTGTTTGCCTCAAAAAGAGACAGTGACATCATTTATGGTTACCTAGTAGCAGGGTCCATAATCACCAATGTAAAACTCTTGCCTGTGGAGCTTGGGCTACTAAGAGGTTTACAATGTCCATAGCCATTCTGCAATAGCATCTCAGAAATAGGCAAACTCATTAAAGCAGCTTTAATGCCTGCCTTTCCAGTGTCTGGCACTGCTCACATATCTTGCAGTACCCTGTAACATTTTTTTGTGAATCTGGCCAATAGAAATTCTACATTAGCCTACTTTTTGTATGCTTCATGCTCATATGGCCTGAAAAGAGAACTTTGTTGGATATGGTCAGAAGTGCTCATCTATAGGTCGTTAGTAGCAGCAGCTGTTGTATTACATCTCCCACTGGCCCTCCTTCAGAAGTCCGTTCTCTGTGTAATATCTCTTTCTCCTTCTATATAGACTCTTTCTTGCCCCTTAGGATCAGGAGCCACCTTAGCTGCCTCCCTCAATTTCTTTAATGTTGGGTCTGAGAGATGAGCCTGTATCAACTCTTTCTTTGTGATCCATGTTAGGTCCTCCTCCAAAGAAAGTCTGGTATCTTCTGACAGTGGTGCCTCAAATTCAGGCTTGCTACTGCCACACAACTCTTCCCTTAAAGTAGCCCCTTCTAAGGGAAGCATAGTACTTCTAAAGACCTGTGGCTCAGATTCAGACTCACTGCTACTAACCATTTCTCCCCATGAAATAGCCATATCCCCTGCTTTGGCTGAAATTATGGGTAGTGGCTTGGTCTCACAAATTCTGCCTTCCCCATGTGCTTGTGTCCATGAATAGCTGGATGCAACCACATGTATACAAGACACTTCACCTATTAAAGTATGCACTGTAATGCCACAAAATACTGCCACCTGCTTGTTCCTTTGCCCTCCTTCCCAGTCCAGGTCAACTGTTGTCAGTGGTACCTGTAATGGTATCCATCCCAAGGCCTTAACTGAAATGAACTGCCCAAGGAAGGCAGTTTTGTTTCCTTTTAACCACTCAGGATTAACAACAGTTATATCTAATGCTGTATGCCTCTTGCCAATGACCCTTTCCCCTCCATTAAGATAGAAATAAAACCTTGTGGTGGTTTGATAAAGTGTCTGTCTCCAGAAAACCCACCATTGCTGTATTGCTACTTTTACTGACTTTTGTTCCCCACCCCATTTTAGTGGACATTGACATCATGCATGCCTCTTCCAGTTATACTGAAAACAAAGACCCCAGCATGTAATAGAACTGATGTCTTCCCTCCTTTGCTTGTGGAACCTACTGTAATGGCTTACGTTGCCTCCAATGGGTTGCCTTACCTCCATGTGCAGTGCTGCATAACCCCCTTTTGCACAGCTGAGATCTGATATGTAGTGAGAGGTCCCCATCTTCCTTATCTCTTTAGTAGTTACACTTTCTGTCTGTCAACCAGATTCACATGTCCTCACATAAAGTATTCAGTCCTTCCTCTATTACCCCATGGTCTATTAGCATTCCTACTTATTATTTCCTCATTTTCTTCTGTGCTCTCTGAACATCTTTCTATTTGCTTCAATATTCAGTTTAAAATATTCAGATAAGCTAGCTATTTTGGTATAGATTACACACCCTTTCAAATGCCCAAATGAATTCATCAAATATGTCTTTGTTTTTGTGTTTTGGAAATAATTTGATATCAAGGTTTTGTCTTTCCCCCATCCCAGTACTTATATGTCTTTGGCAAAGGGACAATGTTTCCCCTTTCATGCTGCTTCTTTTCTTTTTACATAGGCACAATGGTAAGTAGTAGCTTATCTGCCCTTGCAGGCCATTTTAAGTCTAGCCAATTTTCTTCCAAATGTGAGAATCAAACCCATACTTTGAGTCTTTTAGGTAACACCCTAACTACTATGCCAACCCTTTTCTTCAGATTCCTTTTGCTGTCTTTGCACCTCAAGGTATTTCAGTTTTGCAGCTCCCCCAAGCAAGACATCTTATCTCTATCTCACATCGCTATAATTATAGTTGGGTTTCAATGTGTTTGGTGATGGGTTAGACTGCCCTTTTCCTGCATGATGCACTCTCCACTTTCACTGCTCTTAACTGGAATAGTAGGTTGCCAGCCTAATGACATATAGGCAGGGCATCTGTGCATTGGTAATCTGAGCAGGCTCACATCACTGGTAGAGTCATCCAAGTGGTTTAGAATGAAATGGGTGTCCTCCAGCTCTCCTTTCCCAGAGAAAGAGTTCATGGGAGACCAGTGCTTGGGGGGACATCTAGTGAAGACCAAGAGCCTCACAGGTGGCCTGTGTAAAAGGAAGAAGGTTGCAGAACATTGTGACATCACTGTATCCATCACTTCACATAATAAAATGAACCTAAAAGTAATATACTGGGTCTCCTCACATGTTTCTTTTTCTCTTAGTGGTCTACATTTATAAACTAAAATAATTGCCTAAGGTGATAATGAATTTAACTAACATGATGGAGTTCATAAGTTGTGTATAATAATGTGCAGTGAAAGATAGTTTTGGTGTTAGAAGTTTAAAACCTTGGTACTTAATGATCAGCTCTAAGAATTCTGACAATTCAGAGTTGCACAACCTGTTTTGTCAGAATCCTCTTTCCCTTTTCCAGTGGAAGTGGTAACCTAGAAATTGTAAGAGTTATACTTAGGGGCTGTAGACATACATGGAAAGTGGAAGGGAGCCAACCTCATAAAAACAAAGCATCTGCCCGTAGATGAACTTTATTAATACGTGTGTGTGTGTGTGTGTGTGTGTGTGTGTGTGTGTGTGTGTGTGTGTGTGTGTGTGTGTTTGTGTATGTGTATCTACTGATACATTCCAATAAGGTTTACACTATTGTGTTTAGAAGTTCAGAATTTCATTCCCTTGAAATAATGTAAATCAGCAGTTGAAACTCATAGCTATGTATTTTCCTTTTGTGAAATGTGAATATGATTAGTAAATCTGGTTCAGACACAGCTACATCAGACAAAAAAGTGGATAGCAGAGATGACTGAGGCAAATTAACTTTTTCTGTGATCAGAGGAAAGGCAATAAATAGATGAGCAAGCTGATTTACCTTCTAGTACCATTTTCGATTATACAAACTATAATTTGGTGTTTTACTAGCATGACATATCTGAGATCATCAGGGAAAAAACATTGTTTTCAATTGCTCTTAGGTCTACAATGCAATACCCTTTGTCAGAGAACTTCCACTACCTTTTCAACAACTTTTTGAAAATGCCAAAAAAATCCAACGCATTTTAAATAAAATCATAATGGAACACAAGAATACACTGACACCAGGAAAGTGCAGAGACTTCATTGACTGCTATCTAGAAGAAATGGAAAAAGTAAGTAACAATTCTGAAAAATGTTATGGTTTGTCTTATAATTATGCAAATATCTTGCTAAAAATGTATAGTTTATTAATATTTCTATTATATTGTATGATGCTCGTAGTGCAAAACAATTTGTAGAGAGATACCAACACACCCAAGTTAAGTATTTTCATTCTACTTAATCAAGAATTTCTTCAGAAATAATAAACATCATATTCATCACCAGTTATACAGTTACATAATTATCACATGACCCCCTAAAACCATAAATCTATTAAATGATTTGCAAACTGTAGCATACGTCAGTAAAGCGTTTTTCATATCCAATCACTCAATAGCATAATTATGCTAATATATACTTTCTGCTACAGTTGTAACAGTTTTGCCAACATAGTATGTCAAATAAGTTGTACATGTGGCCAAATACATCAAACCTTTGGAATAACAAGAAAAACTTCCTGCAATACCCAAAATATTATTGCTAACTACATGGAAATGAAAGAGTCAGTACTGATGTGTCTACATGCTCCACAAGTAGCTAGTTTCATAGTTTAGCTTCATAGGTAAGTACTGAGCTAGCTGCCCTTGGAAGGGCATTTTAAGTCCAGACAATTTCCTTTCAAATGTGAGACTCAAACACTGTACCTTGTATCTGTGAGGTAAGCACCTTATCCATTATACTAACCAACAACCCAAATTTGATTGTATTTATTCATGTAACATTTGTTTACCAGGAAAGCCTGACTTGGAACAAAGCCAATTTTCAGCAGAGGCCTGGGGAGAAACACTCCAGACACATCTTTGTAACATGGGAGAAAACCAGAGCACCCGGAGAAAACCCACACAAACATAGGGAGGACATGCAGACTCTGCACAGAAAGCACCCCGGACGAGAATCGAACTGGAGATGTTCTTGCTGTAATGTGACAATGCTACCGCTGCATCACTGCACCGTCCATTTAGGGAGATTTAAGGAGAGTAGATGCTAATAACTTCCTGGAAACATGGGAGTTATAGTTACACAATGTGTTTTGGCAGATATATTTAGACATGGCTTACATTATCTGCAGGATTCACGAAGGTTCTCTGCAAGAATAAGTTATTCTTGCATAGAACCGACCATGTCTGTGTAGAGCAGCATCTCGCCTTGCTTATTCATGAAGGCGTGCTGCTCTACAATTAAATGGACACAGTCTGTATGTACGAGTGCAGGGGGTGTGTCTGAGAGCAGTGGTCTCAGTATAAACATGCCCCCTGCATTCCATAATTGCAGTACGGCAAATTAAATATAGCGAGAGTGTCCTCAAACACCATTACTTGTCAACCAGACAAGTAATCTGGACAAAGCCATGGACAAATGTGAGATATTGTTCTTACAAATGTACAAAGTCAATAGAATGGCAGGCTTCCGATTAGCATGAAGTACACAAAGGGTATGAAGTGTAAAACCCAAATGTCTGTCATTATTTCGTAACGCAGTCCCTAATGCTCTGCCACTAATCTGCCAGAAAGCCACAATTCTATGAAAAATAGACCAAAAATATAAGGCAAATATCTGGGCATTCTGTGACAATCTGTACAGTTGAGAGGTATGGTGGACACTGTTAGTGTCCGTGGACCATACCTCAAATGCAAAGCCTGCCATGTCATCACTGTTGTAAAAGCACAGCCCCCCGCAGATAATGTTGCAGAAATCAATGTGCATACCCCTACAGTACAAAAATAAAACAACACTTTAATTTTTTTTTTCAGTCCACAATAAAGTTTTAGCGTAGCTGAGCGGGTGTGCACATGGCGCAGCTCTGCTCAGCCTAGCTTACACATCATAATTAGCTAAATAGGTATATACTCCAAAACATAACAATGTAGAAATAGCGAAGTGGTTAGAGCATTTGCTTTGTAAATAGTCATTCCCAGTTCGATCCCCAGTAAAGCAATTTAGCATTTTACATGTGAAAGCAGAACATAATTCATTTTTTTAATAATTAGATAGTAAATAACATATATTTGTTAAGCAGAGTAGTGTTTTAGGTCCAGATGTGAGGTGTCAGTGTAATAAAGTTGTGAAATCCCCATATAAACACAAGTGCCCCATACAGTATAGTCACACAAGAATAAATGTAATGAAAACACATTGGGGAATGTCAGGGAAGGTAAATACATTTATAATATGTCAGGAATGATGAATTAATCCCTTTCAGTTGATAGTCCATAAAATAAAACATAAGCAATGCTAAGCATTGCACAGCTATGCTGACCAGGTACAAGCATTATGTAAATATGAATGCTAAGTAATGAGAAGCCTAGCTAAGTGGATTTGCCCATTTTCTTTTCTTTTAAAGAAATTAGCATGGGGGTAAGTGGGAGTAAGCAGTAGTAAGTGGGAGTAAGCCCGTTTGGGCAGTGCTAAGTGATGCCTACACAGGTTAAGCATTTTTAAGGCTAACTGTCTGTCAGCATAGTTAACCAGAAGTTAGCATTGCTTACCACCACACAAACCTGCAAAAACCCACTTACAACTGCTTAAAAGTGACTTAATCACTCTGTATCCAACAGCCCTTGTTCTGACCAGCAACAAAATAGTACGCCTTTGCAAGACTTGAACCCAGGACCCTGCACACCATAGCCACAGCAATTTGCCACTAAGTCAGCTGAGCTGTAGACATGCCAAATGTTTTTTCAGACATATCATAGAGTGCAGTCACTCAACAGTAGGGAAGAAATATATACATATATATATATATATATATATATATATATATATATATATATATATATATATATATATATATATATATATATAACTTCAAATCATTTGACTGAGAGACTGACACTGAAAGTTCAAAATACTGAAAACTGATTTGACTGACTGAAAAACTCACTGACACATTATAAATAAAAGGTATATGCCCTTTTTCCCACTGTAGTATTATGATCCTGGTTAGTCTATATATAGTTAGGGTGCAGGGGGACACAGCATACATTTTAAACCATACACACATGGATATTTATAACTGCAATGAGTAACTCTTGCAGAAAACAATATTTCTAAACTATGTGGGGGGCTCCCCCCCCCCTATATATATACTAACACCAGGATTGTGCTACAGTGGGGAAAAATTTATTTCGTTTTACTTTAAATGTTCATACTTTAATGTTTCAGTAATGAGTTTTTCAGTCTTTGATTTTTTTCTTTTTTATCTCAATCAAATGAATTCATTTAAAAAAAAATATAGGTATAATAAGTAGATCCCCATATATATATATTACCTACACACACACACACATATATATATATATATATATATATACATACATATATGTTTTCCCTACTGTTGAATGACTGTGCTACATATATATATGTGTGTGTGTGTGTGTGTGTGTGTGTGTGTGTGTGTGTGTGTGTGTGTGTGTGTGTGTGTGTGTGTGTGTGTGTGTGTGTGTGCATAAATATATGTATATGTATACATAAATATACAGAAATATAAGAAAGCTACAAACCCATGCAATCTGAGGGTCATGCTGCTGCACACTAGAAGTCTAAATCTGAAAATGCACTCACTGGAAGTATTCCTTAAAATGGGGAACAGTTAAATCTGTGCTGTATCAGAGACCTGGTTAAAGGCAGCAGGAAGCACCCATGCACTACCAGCCTATAACTCATTCCTCAACTTTTGGCTGCATAACTTGGACTGAGAGTGGAAGACCAACATTATGCATTACAGATCCTGCAGGCATAGCTAACATTGGGTAAGACAGTGGTTCAGGTTTTAGCCTGCTATAGGTCCCCAAACATGTCCCAAGACTAACATGTCCCAAGACTCAAAGATTATATCAATTTAAGTTGCTTTTGTATTGTATAACTGTTGTAGGCTACACACTAAAGTGTGCTAGCCTGTTTATAGCATCTACAAGGTTTTCTGTGTGTTTTTCTGCTGTTTCCTGAAAAAAAACAAAAAAAATCTCTTTTCCCACCTTTGCTGAACTAGATTAGTCCAGATTTCAGGTTTTGCTGACTGTGGTATAGTTTCCTGTGTTGCCCATATCCTTACTTGGATAGGAGGAAGCTTCTATGTTCACCAGTGAGAGTGGGGAGCTTTGAGCAGTCTATCTGTCCCTGGAGGAGTGGTTTCAGCCATGAAACTAGTAGCTTATTGGCCGCTCTGGGTCAATTCCTATCTCTTTCAGTTTCCCTGCTTTAGAACCCACATTTGTGCAGTTTTGCATGATTTTGCGCATAGCACAGCATCGGGCAGCGCCGCTTAAACGGGTTTAAACTATTCCCAGCTCCACAAAGTCTGCTCTTCACTTTTTCCCTTAGAACTGTTCTAAATCTCAAAGTAAGCACTCTATTTTCATTCTAAAGCCCTGCAGTTGCTTGTATAAGTAATCTTATAAGTAAGCACTAATAAACTAAAGCACTACACCCTCTTATACTCCCTTTAAGTACTTGGCTCACTATTGGTCCTTTTTGATCAGTCAAAAAGTAGTTTCTTATACTATTCTGGCATGTCCAAAGTCAGTTTCGGGTTTACACTCCAGTCCAGCTGGTGAATCTGGGAATCTTGAGGGAATGTTACAAATGCCTTATGTACACAGACCACCCTCTCCTCCTCCCAACAAGCTCAAATATATGTGAGAGATGCAACTATATAGCCAAACTGGAGGCTGAGCTCTCTCAACCCTATACTGGCGCAGTCAGTCAAGAAGAGAAGGTAACCACACACACCACAAATCCAGTCTCACATAGACCTATCGCAACAGAAAACCAAACGCATAAACACACAAAAACATACTCGGAGGCTTTAAATAAAAATCTGCCCAAGCAGCAGAGACCTCCAAAGCAGACTTCCAAGCAACCGTTACCCCACAACAATACCCACGTATCACATAGTTCACAAAGTCAGTGTGCCACACAGTCACAGCCCTTAAGGCTAAACAACACACCTAATACACTTGTAATAGGTGACTCTATTGTCAGACACACTGACATCCCACTCACCAGGCTGATCAAGGAGAAGGTCACTGTAAGCTGCCTGTCGGGTGCCAAGATCCGCCACATAACACAAGCACTCAGGTCACTCCAAAGCAAGTACAAATATGACTCTGTCATTGTCCATGCTGGTGTGAATGACCTGAGACGTACCTCCCTGGACTACATGAAAAGAGACATAGAGGAGCTCTCTAATCATGTAGCCCAGGCCGGTATGACCCTGACCTTGAGTAGCATCTTACCCTCACCAAGAATGATGCCACAGTATAAAGACAAAATAATCAATTTTAACAATTGGCTAAAGTATTGGTGTCATTCAAAGGGGATCCAGTGTCTGTCAGCCTGGGATGACATGCTCGACAAACCACGTTGCTTCGTTAGGGACGGCTTGCACCTGTCACCCCTGGGCTTTCGAATACTGGCTAAGGCTCTTGCCACCCCCATAGTGCCTTTTTTAGGCAAGGCTCAAAAGACAAACCCACCTCCATAGACAACACAAAGAAAAAGAAACTAAGGGTAATGCTGCTCAATGCCAGAAGTCTAAACCTCAAGATGCATGCACTCGAGGCTCTCCTCAGTATGGAGAATATCGATATATGTGCAGTAACAGAAACCTAGTTCAAGGCTCTCGAGAGCACCCCAGCACTACCAGGTTATACCTCATACCATGCTTTTCAGCCCCAAAACTTGGACCGAACCACAAAAGGAGGGGGAGTATCCATATTCATCAAAGATACCCACACCTCAAGGTTAGTGGCACTGCATGAAGCATCAGAGACCATCCATGTGCAACTAACAGTGGGCAAAACTGCCTTTCAGTTTGTAACCTGCTACAGACCACCCTCCCAAACTCAGGAACCCCACTCAGCTTTCCTGAAAACACTGGAGAATATGAAGGTCTCTCCAAACACCATTATATTGGGTGACTTCAACTACCCAAACATAGACTGGGAGTACTACTCAAGCCCCAACACCCACGCCCAACAGTTCCTAGAATTTATAAACTCAAATACTATGGAACAACTGGTTACCACTCCCACAAGAAGGGAAAACATATTGGACCTGATCATCACCAACATGGGGACTCTGTGTTCCATACCAGAGGTATACCCCTCATTGGTAAGATCTGACCATAAATTAATCTCACTGGACATCCATATCCCGTCCCCACCCTCAGCCAAGGAAACCACGGTGAAGAACTTCTCAAAAGCAAACTTCACACTTCTCAAAACTGAGGTGGAATCCTTCAAAGCCCCCGGGCCAGTGGAAAATACAGCCCAAACAACAGAATCCTTTACAAACGCTTTCTATGGACACCTACAGGAATGTATGGATTGTACTATCCCAAATAAAACCAAGACTCATTCCTACAAAGGCAGGAGACCTGTCTGGTGGACCCCAGCAATAAATAAGCTATACAACAGAAGGAGGAAGCTACTACATGATAGAGCAAAATCGCAAAAAGGGAAGGCATCTCTGATCAGTACTAGCAAGAAACTACGATCCCTCATAAAATCATCTAAGGCCAGCTTCAAAAGAAAAATTGCACAAGATGCTAAAGATAATCACGAGGCCTTCTTTAGTTATGTCAGGAACCTGGGTGGCAACTCCCAGATATGCTCTGAGTTAGTTCAAAATGACAAAAAATACACTGAACCCACAGACATTGCCAACATCCTAGCAGGCAGGTTCAGTGCAAACTTCTCCCCCCCTTCCCCCCCAAAAGAGCAAATGTCTATCCCAACAGAGTGTAGCCTCCCTGACATCACAGATGCACAGGTGAGAGCTGCCCTCTCCAAAGCAAAAAACACAGCATCAATGAGACCGGACGGTGTCATGGGCTGCGTCTTACACAAACTACAAGAAGAACTGAACCCTAACATAAAGTCATTGTTCAGTCTCAGCCTTACTACAGGATATGTACCCAAGGAATGGCGTACAGCAACAGTGGTACCACTCCACAAAGGTGGTGCCACAATGGACCCCGGAAACTATCGCCCTATAAGCCTGACTAGCCTGGTCTGCAAAGCTATGGAACGTATCATCATGAAACTCTTAAACAAAGACATTGGGAACCACCAAACACTGGATCCTACCCAATTTGGCTTTGTTAAGGGCAGATCTTGCCTCTTGAACCTGATCGACTTCTTTGAAACAGTCACCAAGGCCATAGATGAAAGGAAGGTAGTCCACACAGCCTACCTGGACCTTGCAAAAGCCTTTGACACAATGCCCCACTCGGGCATCATAAATAAGCTCATCAGCTTAAATATCAACCCCTATGTCACAAGATGGGCTACAAACTGGCTCAAGGATAGAACCCTCATGGTCAGAATTGCAGGTGCCATGTCAGACTCCAAACCAGTTACAAGTGGCGTCCCACAAGGCTCAGTCCTGGGACCGCTCTTGTTTGGTATATACTTCTCTGAGGTACAGGCTAACATGGGAGGACTATGGCTGACCAAGTTCACAGATGACTGCAAACTGGGTGCCATAATTGACTCACTGACTGACACAAGCATCTTCCAAAAGGGTCTCACAGAGATGGATAACTGGTGCCAGAGCCATGGCCTAAAGCTAAATGCCAAAAAGTGCATAGTCATCCCCTTTGGGAAAAACAAAGTGCCCACAAATTACCACATAGGTGGTAATCCATTAAGTATGGAAGAAGTTATTAGGGATTTGGGGACCCAAGTAGATAGCAATCTCTCCTTTGACAATCACATTGCCAAAGTGGTTAGAAAGACCTTCTATATAGCCCACCTTATCATGAAAGGGTTCACATCTAGATCAAGAGAGGTCATTGTGCCCCTCTACTCATCACTCATCAGGCCCATAATTGAATACAATGCACCATTTGGGATGTACCTTACCCGACACCTGCAGCAACTGGAAAGACCCCAAAAGTACCTCACCAAGAGGATCAAGGGACTCAAACAGATGCCCTACGCAGTTAGGCTAAAGAAACTCCAGCTCTACTCAGTTGCTTACCGCCTACTCAGAGGCAATCTGTGCCTGACGTATAAAGCCACGTCCAACCCAGAATTAATGGACATGCTCCACCTCAGGAAATCCAAATCCCTTAGAGCTACATGCTCCAGGGACTTAAACCTCAGCACAGAAATAAATAGGACATGCTGGAGGGACAGATTCATATCCCAGAGGCTCCCCTCACTCTGGAACAAAATCCCAATCCATGTTAGGCAGAGTCCCACAATGACCCTCTTCAAGAAAAATCTTGACAAGTGGATGGGAGATCGTAGGTTTACCCCTGGGATCTCTTCTGTGTCCCTACTAGACAGAAGCACAGTAAACTAACCTCAAAAGGGCTATCTTCTGTGACCTACTATACAGTGGCACAGTCAACTAATCTAAAAGGGTGGCGAAAGCCAAACACACTCTGGCTAGGCTTATAAATGCCCTAGGGCAGATAGCCTAGTATCAACCTGTGAATCTATGAACTCATACTCCATGGCCCTAAACACCTTGGAGAATATTAGTGTCCAACCTAACACTCTCATACTGGTTGACTTCAACTACCCCACCATTAACTGGGAAAGCTACTCATGTACCAATGCACATGCCCATCACATTGACCTGGTCCTTGTTAACATGAGTGACTGTTGCTCTACGCTAATAGTCAACTCCTCCCTTGTTATATCTGAACATAAATTAATCACCTTTGAAAATCCACAGCCATCCGCCCCCTGCACAGGTAACCACTATGAAAAGCCTTTCCAAAGCTAACTATGGCCTCATAAAAACAGAGGTGGCTAACCTCACAGCAGCCATGCAAATTGAGATTAGTTGCATGACAGCTGAGTCAAACAACAATACACTATCTACATGTACACAAATGCATGGATACTGCCATACCCAATAGAACCAGGACCTGCACCTCCAAAAAAAGGAAGTTGATCTGGTGGTCCCCGGCCATAAAAAACAACAGAAGGGGAGAACTGATATGGAATAAGGTGAAGTTCCAAGACTGGAAATAAACACTTAGCCTCAACTAAAAGTTGGGATCCCTCATCAAACACTACAAAGTTAGCTGTGAGAATAGAATTGGACCACATAGTAAAGACAACAACAAGGCCTCATACAGTTATGTAAACAATCTCCATGGCAATACCAAGATTTGAACTGAGCTACTTGACAATGGTACCTCCCAGACTGAGCTAACAAATATTGCCAATATACTGGCTGACATATTGAGTATAAAATTTACCCCTCCCCCCAAAGGACCAATCACAATACCAGTACACTGCCAGGCACCCAGTATTACTGCAGCACAGGTTAAAACACCACTGTGAAATGCCAAGAATACAGCTTCTATGGGACCTGACAATATTACTGGCTGTATTCTATGTGAACTACAGAGTGAACTGGCACCTCACCTGTTCAGGCATAGCCTCATCTCAGGCTTTGTCCCTACTGAATTGTGCACTGCAACAGTCACCCCACTCCACAAATGAGGTGTGACTACAGACCCTGGGAAATACCACTCCAGCTGCCTGACAAGTCTGTTTTGCAAAGCTATGGAATGCATCATCATGCACCTAATAAACAGAGATATGGGAATATGCAGACTCAGGATCCTGCACAGTTTACTTTAGTGAAGGGTAGGTCATACCTGCTCAGTCAACTTGGTCAACTTCTTGGCGTCAGTTACCTGAGCTGTGGTTGAAGGAAAGGTGGCACATACAGCCTGCCTTGATCTGGCCAAAGCCTTTGATAACATTCCCCACTCATGAATCATGCAGAAACTCACTAAGCTAGGCATCAACCCCTATATCACTAGGTGGGTTGCAAACTGGGTCACAGGACTCACAATGTGGAAATAGCTGACTCCAAGTCAGACTGCTGAGCTGTAGTCTACAGTTAATATCAACATAAAAGATCAATATCCAATAGGAGATACATAAAAACATACAGCTCAAACACCAAGAACAAGATAGTCAGTACTCAGAGTCCAGCTTTGCATGCAGTGGCATATAGTGCCAATACTACAATCTGCAATCTACTCTTACTTGGAAAAACACTGTGAAAAGTACTAACGTAATGATACAATATGTGTTAAACTATATTTGTTAACCAGTGAACTGTAGCTGGTATAACATGCAAGTGTGACTGCATATAACCTGGGATACTACCCATGTATGAAATAAATACAAAGAGAAAAGATTGTGGTAGTACCCATGTATACTCAGGTGTCCCATACAGTATACTCACACCCCTTGCTACTGTAATGACAGCACATAGAAGCACATTATGTACAGGAAATTAAATACACTTATTAAAGATGTCATTACTCTGCTATTTTATCAGATTTGAATGTGATCAACTGTTACCAGGGCTGAGCTATGCTTAGCAGGTTTCAGCATTGCTTAAATGCAAATGCTAAGTAGATTTGCGCAGTGGTAAGCGAAGCTCACATGGTGTAAGTGCCTATTCATTTAACTGTACTTTACCACTGCTAACCATCGTGGAAACCCGCTTAAAGCTGCTCAGAACTGCCTTAATCCCTCTGCATCCAACAGTCCTTGATCTGCTTAGCAACAAAATAAATAGCCCTGGAAGGTCTTGAACACAGGACCCTGCACATCATAGTCAAAGCAGTTTTACCAGTAAACCACCTCAGCTGCATGGCTTTAGGATGTTCTCAAACATACCCTTCTTTACAGCCAGTTTACAATAGGGAAGAGACACTGTGCAATTAGGAAGGATTTGTATCTATAAATATATATATATGAATAAAAACATACATAGAGAGAGAGAGATGTAGGAAGAGCCTTATATGTGTACCAATAAATACTGAGGTGTAATATATATATATATATATATATATATATATATATATATATATATATATATATATATATATATATATATATATATATATATATATATATATATATATATATATATATATACATGTCCCAAAATGCCCATACAAAGATATGCTGTTGATAAACCACCCATAACTGGGGCAGCATGAACAGTTGGATACAAAAGCAGCCATGCCACTAACATCTGTCCCCACCACAGTCCAAATAAATAAGTGAACAGTACACTGCTACAGACTCATGATAGGCCATAAACAATGGCCAGACATACAACAACCTCTTAGCAAAACAAATAAAATGTCTGAACATAGCAAAGAAAAATACTACCAGCCAGTAATTCACACATGTTTATTACACTCTGATGTGTCAGCCAAAGACTTCAAGGAGTAAAACATTACCAGAAATACATGCCTTAATCACAAGAAGCAATTAACACCTAATTACATAATTAAATACACAGCCTCCAATTACACTCCTCATTTAACTCCCTATGAGATAAAGTATCACAGTTAATATGAATACATTGAGTCTGTACATAACAATTGTCCTTTTATGAATGCTTCATCAAACTGAGGAACAGACGTTTTCAAAAACAGTACCTTTGAACCCACTACTGTCCCCATGGTGAGATTTATTCAAATATACAGCTATAGAACTGCCATCTTTCGTATCAGTAATATGTCTCATATGTTATAACAGCCTAGTTTTAAAACATGTGTCCCCCACATAAAATATGTTGCAAGGGCATCTAAGAGCATTCTCTATACACCAACCTCTTGAATGTACAGACTTCAACATGTTTCCCAACCTTTCCCCTTAGCAGGAATTATGACACTAAATAGTGATAGACCAGTATACCTATCAACTTACTACTGTATGACATCTGAACAAAGCCTGACATAATTTATGGACAGAGGCCCAAATACATGGCCTTACTTGAAATATTGCTATTATACACTGAGAAAGTTGCTGGTGTTACAGAGTTTATTGTAACATATCTTTTCTGAGGGATATAAAATCAGAAAAACAAATGGATGTTATCACTGACATAATGCAATCACCAGAGTATGCTACTGATTTGCCAAGGCCAACACCTGTCTGGGGAACAGTCCATACATAACAGGCTAACCTGTGGCCATTATGTGGATCATGCTACAGTTGAGAACTATGCAGAGACATAACTTTGTCAGATTGAAACCCATGCAGACGTAGCATGTGCAGACAAACCCTGAAACTAGCCGTATTTAAAACATGTAACAGCAATACTCACATTCTGCCCCAAGTCTTGAACCTTTTCCACCATTTAGTTGGTTTGTCTCCACAAATCTTGTTGTAAGAGGTAGTAGCTCACACAACTCCAGGATGTCTTCCTCACAAGTAAGGGAAATAGCCAACGCCCACATGGAGTACTCATTTATAGATGACATTGACTATTGAAAGAACTACTCAGCTGCTCTGCATCCAGTTAGCAAGTGTTGGACCCCAGTAGGTGCACAGGCCATCACCTGATCATGAGCATCACCTAGAAAAAACATGCTGCCACCTATTCAAACCAGCTCTATCCCTGTAGTGCACAGAGGGAGAGAGAGAGAGAAACAAATAAAATATAATGGAAAAGAGAAGAACGTAAAAAGGTAAGAGGAACATGTAAGCATGTAATTTAATGTAGTACCTGGTCTCTAATGATGGGAAATATGATTTGGAGGAATATATGTCCCAACAAGACTTGCTGTACTAATGTCCTGCTGAACAGCTGCTATGGTCATAGCATCTGGCCCTCTCTGCATTGGGAGAAATCACAGACATACCTCTCAACTTTACAGATCTTAACAGAATGTCCACATTTTACCATCATATTTTATTTGTATGTTCCTCCTGAAATCTGTACTTTTCTGAAAAATAGCTGAGGAATGAAGTCATCAAGTAATGACAATCACTTGAGTTTAAGACTCCACATCCTTAAGAATATTCACCGTAATGCAAAATGTATCATTCTACAAATGTCCTATGTTTGTAACAGGAATATTTACAGTCTGTCCCAATTTATCCCCTCATCATTTTAGGCTTTGTCCAGATGTGATTCTCTGAGAGTTTGCGAGGTAGGATCACTGCTCAGGAGCCTGACTCACCCTGGGAAAGGACAGCTCATATATGACAACCACTGGGGTGTCTGTCAAACAGTTGTGACTGTGCCACTGCTAGGCCATTTAATGGGATGTTGTCCATATCCATGTTACCTGTGAATATGAGTATGACACATGTTTGTCTTGGAAAGCTAAGAGACCTATATAGGGTATGTGCATAGTAAAGTACTGTTGCAGACATGTGTGTTGATCTGCATGTGATATATTGAATTAATAACATTCAACTGTACAGTGTTCTGCTGGACAATAAGCACATTTGTGACTGATATCTGTAGTCACATACAAATATACCTGTGTTATGTTGACCAAACCATTGGCAGGTCTGTGAGCCATGACATTGTAACATAATAGCCTACTTATGACTGTTGAGCATCTTCCAGGTTATCACAGTGATGTCAAAGCGTACTGTGCAAACAACGTACTAATGTATGGCGTAGCTATATAAATACAGTATAAGTTTTGATGTCCCTTTTGTCACCCATTTATGTGTGCCATTGTCCAGGCGTACTGCTATAACAGGTTGAGAAGTATGATTGAGCAGCAAGACTGTAAATATAGTGTGCCATACTAACATACAACAGAAATGTATACCAGGTATCCCCTGAGCACATGTATGTATGCATATGTTCATGTGGAAGGCACAAAACTAATCATATGGGTTTCAAGCAGTCAGGTACATAGGTTGTGCATGTTGCACATGTGTGTAATATCACTGTCAGTGCATACAACAGACATACATGTGCACAGCTACTGGTTTTTGCATTGCGCTGACACTGATATGGGTACTAGAGTAGGCATGATTATCAGGTAATAATCGGAGAAGTGTCCCACTGTGTTATGACCCTCTGTCCATGCCTACCACTACCAGCTATATCAGCACCTATATACAGTGGATATCACAAGTGTACACACCCCTGTTGGACTGCCAGGTTTGTGTGCTGTATGACAATCAAACCACAGAAGATCATTTCATGATGTTTCTCATCTTGAATGTGACCCCTAACTTGTACAATTCCATTGCAATACAATCAAAGGTGTTCCTAGGAAGGTGAGCAACTATTGCCAAGTGAAGATGTGCCATGATGTTTGAGTCCAAACCAAGATGAATGAATGCTGTAACCATCTCAAGAGGTGCATACACAACATATCAGTTTAAGGGTGTGCACACTCATTCAACTGGCTTATTGTACTGATTATTATTTCCATATGTTTTCACAGACCAGATTGTTATGTTTTCAATTGAATTGTATAGGCTGTAGGTCACATTACATGTGGGACTTGTTTTGAAATGAGTTATTCTGGTGTCATGTTCAAATTGCACTAATACCAGGCATTGTAACAGGGGTGCGTACCCCTTATATCCACTGTAGCTATTTGGACTCAGCGGTACCTGACCTGTATAACCAGCCTCCACCAAGGTAGAGTAATCTCCTTTGGTGGACAGCAGCAATACACAAACCACATAATTGGTTGCTACATTGGCTGTACAGGGACACATAGGTGCAGGCAACAACTTGAAAGCAGTAGACAGCACCTCATACACACATGCCATGGATATAGGCAACCTGCATCACAAAGGTTAGGTGGGAACATTGCCACCTTGTCCACTCCAGTTGTACAGGGGGATATGCACATGGACCACACTCCTTCCCTCAGGAATGGTGATCATGTACATATTGCCTACTGATGGCAACAATTTCACATCTCCATGGGGCATAATAACATCACTATCTGCCTCCTACATGAACTCAGGCATGTGCTCACAGCTCCATCACACACCACAGTCAAACACAGACCTGCCACCATCCAGACACCATCACATGGAAGATGGCCATTGTCAACCCTCTACACAGACATGAATGGAGAATAGAGGATTATGCAATCAAGTGCTCAACATTGGGGGGGGGGGATAAGATAGCTCAGGGCCAGGAGTGTAATGCAAGCTGCTATAGCCATGATAGCTTGGAGGGTTATGGTGCATTGTGGATTATTTGCAAGTAATATCCACTGTTGATGTGCACTTTGACAACCATATGAGGTCATGTGACCTTTTTCCTGTTTATGTGTTCCAGGTAACATGCAGAGGGCTCGCCTGCCAGCATTCTCTGTTGGGGAAACTGACATCATCACCCAATATGTGATTGGACATTATGCCCTGTTATTTGGACGGAGAGCAGACAATGTACATGAGAGGACCGCCCTGTGGAACAGTGTGGTCCACAGGGTAAATGATGCTGGCCTGCATAGCAGAATTTATGAGCATGTGCAGCATCGGGCCACCGACCTCATCCACCATGCCCATTAATGGGCTGCTGCTGTAGCGAAGGACCAGCTAGCCACAGGTGGCGACCCAGCCATCCAGTCCCCACTGACACCCATGAGGAGCTCCACACCAATCTTGGGGCACCCGGCCCAATGCACAAGCCATGACGCTGAGGGAAGCATTGTAGAGTTGGGTTGCACACAAACACTGGACAAGGAGTGTGCAGGTAAGGGCCCAGTGGAGATTAGTATGTATCAGACATATATGTATCTGTATTGTATCAGGTACAATTGTAGTTGTGGATAGGGTTTTCTAATGCACAGAGGTGCACATCTATGATAAGCACAGGGCATTGTGTATTATTGGGGTTAGTACTGTAGATGTGCAGACATGCTGCATCCATCCTGTACCAAGATCACATGTAAGTCTGCTGACAATAACTCTCTCTCACAACCACCTAGAACCCTCTGGTCTGCTTATGGGACAGCAGCCTGAAGCTGGTGAGTATGACATTGTTCTGTTGTTGCCTGGCAATACCACAGGCATGTGAAGGGCATGCAATTTACCATGCACACAACCATCAGTAATAGCTGTATTGCTTTATGTAATAGCTATATTGCTTTTTGTGCATACTCACTGGTGCTGGGGTTAACTGTATTGCATCACAGTGGTCACTATTGGTGCCTATCTGACATGCATTCAACATTCCTGTAGCATACCTCGCAACTTGTCAGTGCCAAGACACCTGGACAGAGGCCAGCAAAATGGGCTGGACAAATGACCTGAGGTAGGGACATGTGTGCCACATTAGTGGCACACAGTGGATATAAATTGTGCACACAACCCTATTAAGATGCAAGGTGTTCCTGTTACATACTAATTAGGACCACAATATGTCAGTTCACACCTCTTCCAGCCTTTAATGTGACCCATAACAGGAACAGTTCACTTGTAAAACCAAGCATCTGGAGTCATGTATTTCACCTACAATGATGGCCACCTGTGACGGTGGCAGACATTGTATCAACATGATGTTTCAGTCAGGTATGATACCTCATGCTGCCATATGTGTCAGTACACTCACTGTGGCCTATTTGGATATAATATTACATACATGGGCATTGTTAAGACACACAGATCACTTCTGAGCACTTGTAGGTTGCAAACATATGGATATTCCAGACACATCTGTACAGAGGACTGTACAATGGTTTAACCTGCTGCAAGTAATGGCAGTGGGAGGTGGTCACTAGCCGTGTATGGTATACACATCAAAATGGTATAAGCCGCACAAGATATGATCCTCACATGCACACACAAACAGTTGCCAGCATTGGAATTAGAACTCCTACCTATCTTGATATTCCTACTGTAGTGCGACAGAGTTATCAGATGTGCCACAGAGCTTATGCATTTCCACCTATTCCAAAGGTACTTCTAAGGTGGATAACATCAACAGGACTACTAAATTGGAGTGAGGGGAAGTGTAAAGTGTAGTACACAGGTCAAAAATTGTGTAACCCACACAATACACAATTCTTACACAAATACACACACATCAAGTCATTTGCCAGTAGGATGATTAGAACTCCTGCCTATCTAATTATTGTGCTTATAGGGCCATGCAGTTATCAGATGCACCATAGAACTGATGCATTTCTACCTATTCCAAAGGTACTTCTAGGTTGGATGACATCAACAGGGCTACTAGATGGGGTGACGGGAAGTGTGAAGGCTAATACACAAATCAAAAATGGTATAAGCCAGACAGTACATGATATACACACACGCACACACACACAGACACAGACACACACACAGACACAGACACAGACACAGACACAGACACATGCGCACACACGCACACACACACACAGACACACACACACACACACACACACACACACACACACACACACACACACACACACACACACACACACACCCACACACACACACACACACACACACACACACACACACACACACACACATACTTGCCACCATTGGGATTAGTACACCTGCCTATCTAGGTATGCCTACTATAGTGTTATGCAGTTACCGCATGCACTATAGAGCTTACTGAAGTTTCACATGGCCAAAGCTGCTGATAACTGCACAGCTGTGGTAAAGTATTACAAGTGGCAGACAGTCTGCCTACTGTTCCACCCATACATCATGCTATTTCTTTCTGTCTTGCACTTCAACTAGCATTATGGCTTGGCACTTCACCAGGTTATTGTATCAAGAAGTGTGGCATACCTGGGAGCCATCAGCAGTACTCGTATATCACAGATGTAGCCCCAGTACTTACTGGTTATGTTCACCCCTCCTAGCATGTTTGAAGGATGATTTTCTGTGCTTTCACCCATTAACCTGGTGCACTTGCCCATTCTGAGGCACTGTTGCAACTGCCTCATGTACACAGACAACCCTCCCCTCTAAACTCAAAACACTCAGACCTGTGAGGGCTACCTATATATCACCCAATGTGGACATATGCACTCTCCAGCAAAGACTGGACTAGCAGGTCAAGAGGATAATATCAACACCTGCACCACACCATGTGGAACATGTAGCTCACTATGACACCCAGTTTGACAGCCATGACATACAGTGAAAAGCCACACACTCACCTTCCCAGAGGCACTCAATGGACATTTACCCAAACAGCATAGACCAACAAGACAGGCACCCACTCAGACACCATAACATGGCACATACCAAGGGACACATATTTAACCTACTCAGTGTGCCCCTCAACCTAAGCTCCTAATGCTAACCACCTTGCTCAATACAGTGATCGTGGGTAACTCAGCACTGAGACACACACATATCCCACTCACTAAGTTGAATATGGAGCAGGTAACAGCCAAATATATATCACATGCCAGCATCCAACACATGCCACAGCCAGTCATGGCACTCCCGAACAACTATGAGTATCACTGTGTATCCATGTGGGTGTGAATGACTTGGGACACACCTCCCTGGACTTCATGACAAGAGACATGGTTGAACTCTCTGATTATGTGGTCCAGGCAGGTGTGACCGTAGCCCTGAGCAATGTACCACTGTTACCCCAAATGATGCTGCAGTACTATCAACAGATGATTGATGGCAACATTGGATCATGTGTTTCTCAGGGGATCCAGTACTTCTCTGCTTGGGACAACATAATTGACAGAACCTAATGACTTGCCGCAGATGTCCTACATCTGTCAGTGCTGGGTTTCCAGGTACTGGCTAAGTGTCTTGCCACCCCTATGATGTCTTATTAGGCAGTGTTCCTAATGTAATTACCACCATAACAGATAGATATGTATGCAATCTGAGAATCATGCTGCTCAAAAGTAGGCATCTAACTGTCAGGATGCAGCCACTCAAAGTACTCAGAGTGGAGGACACATCTTCTGTAATGTAGAGGTGGTTCACAGCAGTAGACAGCAGACCTGTGGTATCAGGCTATGGTGCATTCCACAACTGTCAGCACCCAAACATGGACCACACCTCCAGAGGTGGTGGTGTCTCCATATTCATTATGGCTAGGAACACCTCCAGACTAGTATCCCAGCATAATGCATTGGGGACACTTCCAGTACAACTGCCTTGGGGTAATAGTGCAATCCAGACCATAGCCTGCTATGGGTCCACATCTATGTCCCTAGACTGTCAATGCACATTCATCAACACCCTGCCATCTGTGATGGTTCAATGCATCACTGACATAGTCTTCAACTAACCCTCCGTCACCTAGGGAAAGTAGACAAGTGCCAGTACAGTGGCAAAACTCTTCTGGGATTCATCATTTCCAATGCTCTGGACCAGCTCATATTGACCCCGGGTAGAGGATGCAACAACCTTGACCTGTGTTGAATACTTAAATATGGGACTGTTGCTCATCCACAGATGTCAATCCCTGCATGGTGAGATCCACACAGGCTGTAATCAACATGAAACTCAACATGTCAACCACACCCCCCACAAAGGTAACCACCTTGCAAAACCTCTCCAAAGCTGACTTTGAAGCCATGAAAACAGGGGTGGATGTCTTCACTGCACCCATGACTGTGGGATCATACACATATGACCTGTACAAACAGGTACATGAATGCATGGTACTAGCCAGAGCCAACAGAACCCAGACACTGTCCTCCAAACACTGGGAGACAATGTGATGGTTCCCTGCCATTACTAAAATGTACATCAGAAGAAGGATCTGTTGCAGAGAAAGGTGGTGTCCCATGACTGTTGAACTCCCTTAGTAGCCTCAAACACAACTTTGGATCCCTCACAGAATCCCCTACAATCATCTATGATGGCAGGCATGCAGCAGACACTGACAATCATAACAGCCTTTGATAGTTACATCAACAACCTCCACAGCATTAAACACAAGTGCAGTGAGTTACTGCATAATGCTAATACCTATCCTGAGACAACAGATATTGGCCACGCTCTTGGCAACACATTTGTGCCAGCTTTACCCCTCTCTCCCCCCACAAGTGAAGTGCTGAGTGATTGTGTTCTCACATGCTGTATCCCATTTCTGTTCAAGGCATTTGTGTGTCACCAGGATGTGGCCCTGCAGCAAGACCACAGGATATAGCAGTGTGGTAACACATCCACCATGTCATAAGCAGGGTACAGTATGTGTATGGAAATCCCCGGTCTGTAACACAGTGATTGCATATGCCTCACAGATTATGGGATGAGGATTGTACATAGGTATATATTGCCTTACATCTGTTGTAGAATGGAGAATGGTACGTGTTCTGTTTTGGACACACCTCCGATTGCTAATAACCACAGCCACAGGGGATATTCATTATCCAAACACACTGAGATTGCTATTCACACACACACACACACACACACACACACACACACACACACACACACACACACACACACACACACACACACGCACATACACATTTGCCAGTACTGAGATCCATAGGTTCATTGCTTCATAGGTGTGTAGTAGGTGAATGGGCCTGAAGGCTCTATAAGGCTAACTCAAGGGAATACCCTGGCATCAGGCTGCATGAAAATAGTCCCCAGTGTGGCTCAGGAGTATAGTCACTGTTGTGGTCAGGGGTGGGTATTGTATTCCCCATCCACTCATCTAGTTTTCTATTGTGGGTGGCCAGTGATGTGCACTGCTTCACATGTATGTGATTTATATTTCATAACATGGACAGAGTCTGAGCTGTGCACATGTCCCACATGCATGTTCTTTTAAGTGTGGAAGTGTTCTTGAGTTCTCTGGGGTATGTAGTGTGGACAGATTGGTATCTTCATAAAAGCATTCCTGACCTCATTTAGTGAGACATGGCTATGTAACTCAGGTAGTAATTGCACCTACATAAACAGCATGATACGGGGATTCATTGGAGTTATTGGAGTCTGTCCATACTGGGCATGTGTAAAAGGCATGGTATTCCCTTTGTGGGATACATTTGCAGACTCTACAGTTGTTGCAGGTGTCCAGGGGGGAACATGACAAAAGGGCCACAGTACACATTGATTGGGCTACTGAGGCGATGGAACACGGTGCCATATCCTTTTACTTGCTGGATAACATACACTCAGTCAGGAGATGTAACATATCAAAGTACTTTCTGATGTCAGGGGCACTGGTGTGGTCAACAAGCAGCTGACTGTCAACCTGTGTTCCCCATTCTGTTATAACAACGTCACTGTTCAGTGGACTGCCACGAATATATTACTTCATGTGAGCCATGGTGTTCCCAAAGGTAATGGCAACAGATCTCTTGGCACTGAGGTAATGGCTAGGGTTCTGACAACAGTCATATGTGTTATGTGGCCTTTGGTCATGATGTCAACATCTCATGAATTGGGAATGCTACCACCCACCTTACTGTTGTATGCAAACATTATCAGCCAGGATGCCTTTCTGTTCTTCTGCACCTCAAAAGGGTTGATCCCAAACATGAGACGACATGGGTCCATACCCTGTGTGACACCATTCATGGTTGGTTATCGGTTTGACACATAGTCCACTGCATCACCCCGTGGGTACTATCTGTGAAGAAATTTGCAGGAAAACTACTGATATAGTGGTTGCTGCCTAGCCAAGTGTGTTTGTGTATGATGCATGGGTGAAGAATATTAGAAGGGTTGCCTATATTGTTAACTAATCCATACTGTCACATAGTCATTGCACATGGCACTACACATTTAGGGCTGTGGATTGTCTACACCAACCTCTATGGTGTTTAACAACTGTTGGCCTTGTAATGTGGACATTGGGACATATATTAGTTCCTCAATATAATAATTTAGTAAAACCCGCACCTCAATGGATACTTTTATCACACACTTGCCAGTACTGAGTTTCGAAGCCCTACCTAGCTATGTATTGCTACTACAGTGCTACCCATTTATCACACATGCCATGGAGCTTATAGGATGGATGTTGTCCCAAGGCACTTCTAAGGTGAGGGACATCACCAGCCCCATGTAAATACTGGCATTGGGTGATGTAGTGGGTGAGAGATTTCGCAAAATATTTTACTCTACACACAGACATTTACCAGGAGTGAGGTTCAAACCTCTATTTAACAATGTTTTTGGTCATTTATGTTATACATTTACCACATGCACCACTGACCTTACATGGTTTAGTGTTGCCAGCAGGTACTTCTAAGGTGAATGATATCTGCAGGACTGCTAAAGTCAGGCACTGAGAAGTGTATTGGGTGTAAATGGGGCCAAACGTTTTAAGGTACGGACACATATATGTAGACATATATGTACACACACAAACACTTGCCAGGAATGAGATTCAAACCCCTACCTATGTAGTTATTGCTACGGCATTGTTCTGCATTTATCATACGCGCCACAGAGTGCAACAGAGCTTATGGGTAGATCAGTGTCCAAACATGCCTCTAAGGTGAGTGACATCAGCAGCAGTGCTAAAGGAGGGGTAAGGGAAGTGTAGTAAGTGTGAATGGACACAGAATTAGGTCTCTACAAAGGCACACACACACACTCTCTCTCACACAAACTCACACATTTTCACAGTTGCCAGGACCAGGATTAGAACTCCTACCTAAGTAGTTTGCTACACTATAGCATTATGCCATTATCGCAGACACAACTGAGCTTATTTGCTGTTGAACTGTCCAAAGTTACCTTTGAAGGTGAGTGACATCAGCAGCAGTGCTAAAGGAAGGATAACAAAGACTTTAGGGCTGAGGGCTAACCAAAAGAATTTCTACAGTGAATGACATCAGCACATCATGTGATATAGGCTAATGAGATGTGTACTGGTTGGGAAAGGCCTCATAACGGGATTCTATCTGTCACTGTCTCTCTCTCTTCTCCACATCTCTGTGTATGTATGTCTGAGATATATTATGCTGGCCTTAGATATGTGTGAGTATTCCTATCTAGCGTGTGTGTGTGTGTGTGTGTGTGTGTGTGTGTGTGTGTGTGTGTGTGTGTGTGTGTGTGTGTGTGTGTGTGTGTGTGAGAGTGTGTGTGTGTGTGTGTGTGTGTGTGTGTGAAGTATCACTGGTGTACAATTTGGTGCATGTGCACAGACATCTGTGAATAACTGATATCTGTAGTCCACTGTGTTGTCAGACATGGGCTTAATTTCTCCAAGTGTTGGAGCATGCCCAGTATGACCTTCTATATTGAGTGTGTGAATCCATTCCAGGGAGGGTTGGACTCCAGTTCAGGGTTTTGTGTGCAACAGCTACACCTAGCAACCTGTTTCTGCAGGATATCTGTAGATAGGTTGCCAATATGGAGACACAATGGGCATAACATACGGGGGATACTGCAACTATTGCTGTCTGTGCTACTTGTGTAACATGGTTGGTTGTAGCATTGATTTTCTGACATATGTACTGTTTTACACTGTGATGTATCATGCCATCGCCTACTGACAGTTATCATTCTTTGCTCACAGTTATTTACCAGGGAAATACAAGATGAATGAAGCTGAGACCAATATTCTGAGGCATATAGACTACACATTCTGGCACACTCCTGCCATTGTGGAGGGGTAGCTACAGACAATAGGCTGCTGGTTCTGTGTAAATGGTCCAGCACCTTGGTAGTATGCTGGGTGGGGATCCCCTTCTTGTGCTTTTCTCAACTTAATGGAATGGCCATATCCTGCTGGGGCCATACCTCTCAGCTGTACAAATAAACCCAAGTTATCCAGAGGTAGGACTTGTATATCTGGTCAGTTTACATTCACATTGTAGTTTACAAGCATATTTGTGGCTATTCAGTCATGGGTTTGCAGTCAGGGGTTAGTATGGGTGGACATTAGAGTTTCCGACTTCACACACTCTATGACATCCATGCTTCTACACCCCCCTCTTTTATTCTCTCCTCTTCCTAACATTATGTAAGCAATATCTCAGAGGCATCCCTATAGTTGGGCTTTTATCCCAGTAGTATTTATGGCCTGGTCCACAGTCCTTGCAGTAAGACATGGTGAGGCATGCTACTGGCATTTGTCAACATTACCTTGCATTTGTTTTGTGTTTACTGTGTTAGGTTGTTAGTTAGGACCCCCTGACATTCCATGCATTGGGACTATGGGTAAGGCATGGGTCTTTGCTAGAGGATTGTAGGCCATTTGAGAGTGCTGCAGGCCATCTGTAGCAGGCCAGTGCATTCTGTCAGTTATACACTCTCAGGCTACAAGCCAGTGGATTACCCTGGGGTGACAGTGGTGAGTGGTTGAGGTGTTCCTATCAATCCTTCCTGTTCATACTGATCCACAGGTCTGGATGTGGTCAAGTTGCTGCTTACAGCCAGGGACACACCTGCATTGGACACCTATTCAGCATGCGGCATCATGTATGTATTCCCATATAGAGATGGGTTCATGCTGTACTCGTTCCCTACATCAAGGATATGACCTGTGATAAACCTGTGGCTGATGGTGGGGCGAGCTGGGTGCATGTGTGATATGGAAGCTACTTGTACCTGACTCACAAATATACCTGGGACATTCCCCTTATGCTGGCTTGTGTGTGGACAAGGGCAGCCTGCTATCACTTTATAACTGTGCCTTTTGTGGTCTGCCAGTGATTGGCCAGACTACCAGTATTCCATACTAGAGGGACAACTAATGTGATGCTAACCTCTATGTATAATTCCAAACTTGTGTGCAGTTGACAGTTATTTTTTGTGCACTCTGTGTAGGTTACTTCCACCTGTGTACTGTTTCTATGTATGTGCCCCCATTCATGACATGTCCAACTTTCCGATGGTGACAGATATTGACATCTAGACAGTGAGTATGTACAACTGCTGACATGGGTGTAGCTGAGAAGCAGTGTGGTTGGTACTGCAGTTGTTGGAACATGGTCCTGTCATCCACTGTACTGTACCTAGGCCACTGAGATACAACCATCCAGACCTACATGCTGACCATTTCCAGGCAATATTATACACACAACAAACTTACCACACTGACCTCTGCATATTGTAGTGTTATAATATAGTACTGCATTTTATTTTTATGTTTATTTGTTTCATTGTATATTGTGTTAAAGATAGTACTGCATTTTATTTTTCTGTGTATTTATTTGCTTCACTGAATATTGTGATCTCTCTCTCTGCAGTAAGTGGGGGTTATTATTTTCACTTCATTGATATTCTGTGTTGAACTCTTAGCCTAGAGGGTTTCTCTGTGCTTATAAGTCTTAGTCACTCATCTCTGAATTTATTTCTGCTGAATAGCTGAATATTTGAGCTGTTTGGTTAGCTGTTATATACCTACATCAACTTTTTTACAAGCTGAGATAAGTACAAACTTGCAATGTTATAAGATAGTACTGCATTTTATTTTTCTGTTTATTTGTTTAATTGAATATTGTGTTAAAGATAGTACTGAATTTTATTTTTCTGTGTATTTATTTGCTTCACTGAATATTGTGATCTCTCTCTGTCTCTGCAGTTAGTTTCTCACCCTCCCTCTCTGTTCCTGTTGTGGTATTAATCTTGGTGGCTTTGGAATTGCCCACCCCTCCTGTAAATTTGTATTTGAACACTCGTCCTGAGTCCATCTCATTTGCTCACTCAACCAAGTACAGTGAGATCGTATTTTGATTTCAGACACCTCTACCAGTCCCATCTGTTCAGCTCTATCCCAGCTCTATCCCAGTCTAGTGCCATTAGCTCATTCTACCTAATACAGAGAGAACATTTGAGTAGGCCAACCCACTTAGGCCCTTAATCTTGAATTATCTTCTGTTTCTCCTTTCTCCCTTTCCACTTTACTTTGTGCTCTGACTGAGTGTGCTTCTCAGCTGATAAGTATATTTTTTGGCACTTTTTAACTGTTCAGGATTGAATTAAGCAATAATTGAATTTAGTTCAGAATACAGTTTGAATACATTGCTTTAATATTGCTACACACTCAAGTGTGCTGCCTTGCACTGCACTTGAATTGTTTTTAGTGCTGTTTTAGCTGCTTTTCTGTAAGAAAAAAAATCTAAGCTTGTTTCCTGCCTTTCATGTAACTAGTCTAGTCCTGTTACAGATTTGCTGTATCCAGGACTATTTGTAAGCTTCTGAGCCCACCAAGCCTTTCTGTGTTGGATGGAAGCCCTCTAGTTTATCAGTGGGAGTGGTAAACACTAGATAGCCTATCTACCCCAAGAGGAGTGGTTTCTGGCCCAGAAATTGTAGTTTATAGGCCGTTTGAGCACTTTTTCTATTTCCTTCAACTTCTTGGTTTAAAAGCCCACATTTGCACTTGTTTCCTACCTTTCTTATAACTACTCTATTCCAGATACAGATTTGCTGTATCCAAGACTGTTTGCAAGCTTCAGAGCCCCCCAAGCCTCGCTGTGTTCGAGAGAAGCTTTCTAGCTTGTCAGTGGGAGTGATAAGCACTAAATAGCCTATCTGCCTCAAGAGGAGGGGTTTCTGGCCCAGAAATTGTAGTTTATTGGCCGTTTGAGCATTTTTTTTCCATCTCCTTCTACTTTCTGGTCTAAAAGCCCACATTTGTGCTTTTCCCCTTTTCCTATAAGTAGTCTAGTCCAGATACAGATTTCCTGTATCCAGGACTGTATGTAAGCTTCTGAGCCCCCCAAGCATTTATGTGTTGAGGGAAGCCTTCTAGCTTATCAGTGGGAGTGGTAAGCACTAGGTAGCCTATCTACCACAAGAGGAGTGGTTTATGGCCCAAAATTGTAGTTTATTGGCTGTTTGAGCACATTTTTCCATCTCCTTCAACTTTCTGGCTCAAAAGCCCACATTTGCACTTGTTTCCCACCTTTCCTATAAATAGTTTTGTCCAGATACAGATTTGCTGTATCCAAGACTGTTTGTAAACTTTTGAGCCCCCCCCCAAGTCTCTCTGTGTCAGAGGGAAGCCTTCTAGCTTGTCAGTGGGAGTGGTAAGCACTAGGTAGCCCATCTACCACAAGAAGAGTGGATTCTGGCCAAGAATTTGTAGTTTATTGGACGTTTGGGAAGTTTTTCCATCTCTTTCAACTTTCTGGTTTAAAAGCCTGTGTTGTGCTTGTTTCCCACCTTTCCTGTAACTAGTCTAGTCCAGATACAGATTTGCTGTATCCAGGACTGTTTGTAAGCTTCTGAGAGGTGCCAAAGTCTGCTCTTCAATTTTTCCCCTAAATCTGCTAGCTCTTTCCTCTCCTGCATTTTTACTAGCTTATTAGTCTAGCACTTTACAATACCAGACTTCTTGTAGCAATTGTTGTAACACACAAAAGTGCTACCAGCACTAAACTTTCTACAAGGAAACAGCTCCAGTACTTATTATTAATGCCCACCCCTCCAGGCATGTCTAAAGGTCAATTCCCTGTGCTTTCTCCTGCTCTTGTTAACCTGGTGAACTTGGGCATCCTGGGGCAATGTAGCAACTGCCTCATGTACGCCGACAACCCTTTCCTCTTACCACCCAACACTCAGACTTGTGAGAGATGCACTTATATATCCAAACTGGAAGCCACACACTCTCCAGCCAAGACTGGAATAGCTGGTCAAGAGGAGAAGGTCACCACTTGTACCACACCACATGGAACACATAGCCCTCCAGCACACACCAACACTGCCTTCACATAAAAACACAAATCACACACCCACCTTCACAGAGGCTCTCAATAAAAATTTACTGAAACAGCAGAGACATCCAAGGCAGAAACACACTTGAGCACCACAACACAACACTAATCATGAGACACATAACTCTCCTAAACAGTGTGCCACTCAACCAAAGCTCCTAAGTCAAAACAGAATGCCCAGCACACTAGTCATAGGTGACTCGATAGTGAGGCACACTGATGTCCCACTCACTAAGTTAAATAAGGAGAAAGTAACAGTCAGCTGCCTGTCAGGTGCCAGGATCCGCCATATAATGCACACACTCAGGTCCCTCAACAATAGGTACAAATATGACTCTGTCATTGTCCATGTGGGTGTGAATGACCCGAGACGTACCTTCCTGGACTACATGAAAAGAGACATGGAAGAGCTCTCGGATTATGTAGCCCTGGCGGGTGCGACCCTAGCCCTGAGCAGCAGCCTATTATCACCCAGAATGATACCACAGTGCAAGCAGAAAATGATTGACTTCAACAATTGGCTAAGTTTCTGGTGTCATTCTAAGAGGTTTCCAGTATCTGTCTGCCTGGGATGACATGATTGACAGACCTCAATGCTTTGCGTGAGATGGATTGCATCTGTCATCCCTGGGCTTCCAGATACTGGCCAAGGCTCTTGCCACCCCTATAGTGCCTTTTTAGGAGGTGTTCCAAAGACCAAATTACCACCGTAACAGCTACAAACAAATGCAATCTGAGGGTCATGCTGCTCAATGCTAGAAGTCTAAATCTCAAAATGCACTCGCTCGAAGCACTCCTTAAAATGGACAACATCAACATTTGTGCTGTAACAGAAACCTGGTTCAAGGCAGCTGAAAGCACCCCTGGACTACCAGGCTATAACTCATTCCACACCTTTCGGCCCCAGAACTTGGACTGAAACTCCAAAGGTGGTGATTTTCCATATTCATAAAGGATGCACACACCTCCAGACTGGTAGCCCAACACAATGCATCAGAGATACTTCAGGTGCAGTTAACATTGGGTAATACAGTAATTCAGGTCATAGCCTGTGATAGGTCCCCAACCATGTCCCAAGACACTCACTCCACGCTCCTAAGCACCCTAGAGAATATTGGGGTCCAACCTAACACACTCATACTGGGTGACTTCAGCTACCCCTCCATTAATTGGGAAAACTACTCATGTACCAATACACTTGCCCAAAGTTTCCTGGAATTCATTAATTCCAATGCCCTGGACCAGCTTGTTCTTACCCCCACTAGAGGTAGCAACATCCTTGACCTTGTCATTATTAACATGGGTGACTCTTATCAACTCCTCCCTGGTTAGATCTGACCACAAACTAATCACATTGGAAATCCATATCCCTCCCGCCCCCCACCCCTTGCAAAGGTAACCACCATGAAAAACTTCTCCAAAACTAACTTTGGTCTCCTAAGAACAGAGGTGGCTAACATCACGGCACCCATGCAAATGGAGAATAGTTACATGACCACCAAATCATACACCAATGCACTGCACGAACATGTACACAAATACATGGATCTCACCATACCCAATAGAATCAAGATGCTCTCCTCCAAAGAAAAGGAAGCCAATCTGGTGGTACCCTGCCATAAACAAACTCTACAGCAAGAGTAAACTGAAGCGGAATAAGGTGAAGTCCCAAGTCTGGAAAAATTACCTTATCAGCCTCAACAAAAAGTTGAGATCCTTCATCAAATCCTCTAAAGCTAGCTGTGAAAACAGAATTGCAGCAGATAGTAAAGACAACTACAAGGCCTTCTATAGCTATGTAAAGAACATCCACTGCAATACTCAGATTTGCTCTGAGCTACTGCACAATGGTACCTCCTATATCGAGCCAACAGATATTGCCAATATACTGGCCGACAGATTCAGTGCCAACTTTTCTCCCCCCCCAAAAGGACCAATCACAATACCAGTAGATTGCCCGGCACCCAGTATTACTGCTGCACAGGTTAAAACAGCACTGTCCAAGGCCAAGAGTACAGCTTCTATGGGACCTGACAATATCCCTGGCTATATTCTACATGAACTACAGAGTGAACTGGCACCTCACCTGTGTGCCCTGTTCAGTCACAGCCTCACCTCAGGCTTTGTCCCTACAAAATGGTGCACTGCTATAGTCATCCATCTCCACAAAGGAGGAGCAACTACAGACCCTGGGAACTATCACCCCATTAGCCTGACAAGTCTGATATGCAAAGTTGTGGAACACATCATCATGGACCTAATAAACAAAGATATAGGGAACCTCCAAACTCCAAACGCTAGATCCCACAGTTTGGTTTTTTGAAGGGTAGATCATGCCCGCTCAACTTGGTCGACTTCTCTGAGTCAGTCACCAGAGCTGTGGATGAAGACAAGGTGGTTCATACAGCCTATCTTGATCTGGCCAAGGCCTTTGATACCATTCCCCACTCAGGAATCATAGAAAAACTCACTAAGCTAGGCATCAACCCCTATATCACTAGGTGGGTTGCAAACTGGATTACAGATAAAACCCAAAGTGTGAAAGTAGCTGACTCCAAGTCAGCCTGCTGACCAGTCACAAGTGGAGTCCCACAGGGATCGGTCCTGTTTGGTATCTACTTCTCAAAAGTCCAGTCCAACATGAAGGGACTCTGGCTGACAAAGTTCACAGATGATTGCAAATTGGGAGCCATTATTAACTCCCCAAGTGATGCTGACATCCTACAGAAAAGCCTCAATGAGACCATCGACTGGTGTCAGAACCATGGCCTTAAGCTCAATGCCAAAAAATGTGTCGTCATCCACTTTGGGAAAACCCAGTTCCCATGAACCACCACATCAATGCTAGTCCACTGTACACAGAAGGCATTATAAGAGAGCTGGAAACACAAGTTGACAGCAACCTCTCATTTGACCAGCACACTGGCATAGTGGTCAGAAAGTCCTTCTATGTGGCACATCTCATTACTAAGGGTTTTACATCCACTCTTCTCTCATTAGGCCAATTATTGAGTACAATGCCCCATTTGGCATGTACGTCACTAGACACCAGCAACAACTGGAGAGGCCACAAAAGTACCTCACAAAGAGGATCCGAGGCCTTAAACACTTGTCCTATATGGACAGACACAAAACACTCCAACTATTCTCTATCTCATATCGCCTACTTAGAGGTGATCTCTGCTTGACTTACAAAGCCATGTCTGACCCAGCTCTGTTAGAAATGCTACATCTAAAGAAATCCCAATCTATCCATACCACACACTCCAGAGACCTCAACCTCATTACCACAATCAACAGAACATGCTGGAGGGACAGGTTCATAACCTAGAGACTGCCCATGCTATGGAATAGACTTCCCATACATGTCAAGCAGAGCACCTCACTGGCCCTCTTCAAGAGAAATCTTGATGAGTGGATGGGAAATAAAACATTCACCTCAGGGATCACTCCAGTGGCTCTACTCGACAGAGGCATTGGAAATTAAGGTCGGGTGGCATGATGCCAGTGTAATCCTATAGGCTAGGCTTGTAAAGGCTTTAGTGCCATTAGCCTAGTACACACCTATGAATATGCAACAATGTAGATAGTGACAGCTCTGGCAGTCTGTGCTCCCGTGATATTACTCCTCAAACTTACATGTTACTACATTTTTACATGGGGTTGTGGGGTGGGGGGTGCACACCTGAAGACTTTAAACATTTGCAATGACTGTACTAGTATTTCAGTTACTCTGTTGGCTTCCATTTCATATTGTATTGTGACCTATCATGCAGAAAGGAGGCATATCAGTAGATTACACATATTAGATCTTAATGGCATATATTTCAGTTTCAGGCTTCTTACCCTTCAGAAGTAAAATGCAGCTGTCAGACCTGTTGTAGTATGTCTGTGTAGATCTGGTGGGGGGCTGTTCACCATTGCCATCATTTGGGGGCCTTAGCCTAGCCTTTCTTTATAGTCATCTACATCTGTCCTGCTGGGTGAGGCTGGTGGTGGGTATGTGACCCTCACTGACATCCATGTGTGTGAAACTGTGATTTTCTTCTGCCCTAATATAATAATAATGTACTATATCTGCTAACAGTAAGGCCATCATGTTGACACAATAAGCATTTCAGATTCTTCTTGTTCCAAAATGCAAAGCTAGTACATGGAGCCAGCGTAGAGGTACCTGGAAATGTAATTTTTGCAAAGTCTGCCCATTTATATGGACACATAATATATTTGAACATCCAGTCACCAAGAAGAGTTATTCCTTTCAAGGTTATGCCACATGTACCAGCAAGAAGATTGCATATTTAGCCATCTGTGAGGCATACTCTTCCTACTATCTAGGTAAAACAAATAGGGCTTTTAAGGAACAGATTTTATGCCATCTATCAGACGTAAGAAATCAAGTAGCTACAAATGCCCAGTATCAGCATATTAGGGCGGAAGAAAAATCACAGTTTCAAGTTTATGGCTCTAATGAAGCTGAACAAAAGCCCAAGAGGAGGTGGAAGAGACCAAGTGGATTATGGAACTGAGAGCAGATAAACCACTGAAATGGTACCTCTAAAACCCATTCTGAAAGTACGGAGCATAAACATAAAAAGTAGAAACAGGAAGAGGGAATACGCAGAACTTATTCCTGCTACTTGTAACTTTGGAGGACTACCACCAGAGGGACCTGTCTACATTAGCCATGGAAGAGGAACCATCCCTGAACAGCATGACTGGTTCAACACTGTTTAAAAGATTTGCCTTGATGGGAGTGAATAAAGGATCTGAAGAAGGTTTTACCAAAAGCGCTTATCCTACATTCTCTTCGTTTGTTTTGTCTTTTGAAAGTTTTATTAAATCACAGATTTTATCATGTCTATGGTGGAACTATGAACTATGAACCTATGCACATCTGCATTTTTTTATAATGGCAAAATGCAGAATTAACTTAAAATTTACTTTTCTCATTTTTTTATTTTATTTCCGGCACAATCCCATTTGCTCACTGTTGCCCTAAGCTTAAACGGCCGAGATCGGCCAAAAAAAAGTTTAATTTTCATAATTATTAATCGCATTTTGATGCCAATGGCCTTATATTTGGCCATTGGCATGTGTAATGTATATAATACATGCTTTTCCATGAGCTGTCATGCCTCCGTTTTGTCAGTTGCAGAAATGTACTCAGTTATTTTCTGAATACATTTCTGCACTGACACTGTTCTCGCATGGAGACCTGGCAGCTTGGTGAATCACAAAATCACCTCATTTGCATGTTTTTTACCAGCAAATGAGGTGATTTGCATATTTGCAGTTTTCCTTGCTAGAACAGTGTAGGACCACTCATGCATGTGAAAATGGCACTTTCCTGAATCGCTCAGTGGCCATTTTCCATGCAGGAGCTCCTACATTGTTCCTGCATGGAAAATGCAGCTTGCTGAATCCCAGGGAATGTCTTTTCTTTGAATTGTATTTTAAAAAAGAAGGGTTTAAAATGTTTTTAATTGGTGGTTTTAGGCATCATGTGATGACTATGTAATCGTATAACTGGTGCTGAATATGATGTTTATTATTATTTCTGAAAAAGCTCTTGATTAAATAGAATGAAAGTGCTTAACTTGGTTGTTGTGGTGTGTCTCTACAGATTGTTTCTGTAATTCTGTAGATCTTTTCTGTAAACAGCTAGATTGTTGTTTATTTGTATGAAGCAAGTAGTGCTTTTTCAACAGCCACTTTCCAAACTTTAATTTACAGATCCATCTTTACCAACAAACAAACACTCCCATATTTCCTCTGAGCATATCAGGAATGAATCGCAGTTCCTCTCCTCCAAAAGTATTTCATTGCATACTGGTAAACACAGGCACTCATCATCAGCTGATGTGAACAAGAGTAGCTTTATTTTAAAGCACTCCTCCTCTTGTACTGCAGTATATTACCCATAATTAAAGAGGCAACCAATGTCTATGCATCTGTTGGGTAGTTGTAATGTAGGGGTGAAACGTATGGGTGCACAGCCATGCTCGTACTATATTTGCATTAACAGTGTATTATTACCAGAGAAAAATCTGTTTATTTATTGTAAGAGCTGTGAAATTATTGGTCCATTACCCCATGGCCCAATGATAATTTGCATTTTCCAGCATGGCTACAGTCTGACTCAGGGCTCATATCAAAGGTACAAGACAACAGAGATAAAGTAGGCATCATAGTGGGAGTATGGGCATTGAGAAGGCTTCATTTCACTTGTAGAGCATCCTATCCATAAATAGACAGGTAGGCATTTCAAGAGTTTAAAAGATTTTGCATTTCATATGAAAAACTATGGAAAAACTTATGGAATTAATCAGTCAGGACATAAATAATGGATCCATCACAGTCTGGATTTGTCAAGGGCAGGTCATGCTTACTAAACCTGGTGAATTACTTTGAAAAGGTCACCAAAGTAATGGATGAAGGCATGGCTCAATCTGGCCAAAGCTGTTGACACAATTCCCCACTCAGGCATAGTAGAAAAGCTAAATAAACTGGGAATAAACCCCTTTGTCACTCATTGGATTACCAACTGGCTGACAGGATGCAAATAATCAAAATAGGGGAAATTATCTCCACAAAGAGACCAGTCACCAGTGGAGTCCCCCATGGTTTTGTGCTGGGAATTTTCCTGTTTGTCATCTACTTTTCTGAAGTAAAAGCCAATACCAATGAACTCTGGCTAGCTATGGGATGGGTCAGGCCAATGTATAACAAAATTGGATAAGTTGTCTAGACTTAAAATGGCCTGCAAGGGCAGCTAGCCTAGTACTTACCCATGAACCTATGAGCCTATAAGAATATGTATTATGTGACTAGCGTACCCTGGCCATCAGTCTTCCATTGTGTGATGGCAGCTATCATATATATTGTATGTCTGAGCATGTGTGCAGGTATGCACATGCCCACTTGTAAAACTGTGCCATTGACTAGCTAGGGAGGTATGCAGAATGCTGTATAGTTTATTAATTCTACCTCTTCTGTAAGACATGCTGGTACACAAGGGTCAGTTGGTGGGTTAGAGTGAGTGGGGAGACAACCCATACTTTAGATGGGTCTGGCAAATCAGGAACATTGTTGAAGAGAAGTTGTCAAGATGGCTGTTTAATAGTGGATGCCCCGTAAAAAACAAAGGCTACAGGTAGTTTATGAACACCTGAATGTATACGCATTGTCAATGTGAATGAGTAGGAAACAGTAGAAATAGTTGCTAATGCTATGAAGTTTTGCTTTCTAATGAGTCAAAAACATACAGTCACATGACACACTAGTCTCAGCGGCAGTATCATTGTTAAAGATAGATATTTTATTTATTTTTATTTATTTTATTTTATTTTACATTTGTTGACCGGGCTAGTCTAGCTGGATGCATGTCCATTTTCAGTAGAGGCCCGGGGAGAAAAGCTCCATGTTGAGTAGAACAAGCCATTAACAAATGATATACAAACTAACATTATAGAATAAAAAACACCAAAATTAAGTACAATCATGAAAAAGTATACAGAAGAATACAGCAAAATAGAAGGAAGTAACAATTACTTGTATACAAAAACAGAGCATAAATTTTTTTTTTTTTTTTGTATAAGGCATGGCCAGAGCAATAAACCTAGATGAAATATTGATATCTAAGTGGAGACTTCAGTAAAAAGTTATATCCTGAGCAGAGTTAGAAGAGAAGGCTATTTAAACCAGGAGGTTGTAGGTGGGAGGAAGCAGCAGTTAGTCAGGGATAGAACAGGAGCATAACCAGTGAGTCATGAGATGAAGCTTAAGCTTCTTTTTGAAAAGAGTATGAGAGCAGAGAGTTGTAAGTTCAGAGGGAAGAGCATTCCAAAGTCTACCAATGGAATTGCAGAAGAGGGAGTCTCCTGCCAAATTGTTGGATCTGCAGGTGTTAATCAGAAATTTGTTGGAAGAGCGTAGGTTTTTTGGATTTTGGTAGAAGGTAAGGAGGCTTGCAAGAATAGGAGTATTGGAGGATTGGTGTAGGGTTTTGTGGGCAATAATAAGCTGAGAAAAATGGAGATGATGTAGAAACTCTAACCAGTCACGTTGTTTAAGATTTAGACAGTGATGAGTTTGATAAGGAGAGCCAGCAGCAAATCTAGCAATATTATTATAGGATACAGTCAGCTTGTTAATGTTGGCTTTAGAAAAGTTTGTATAAATGGGTGAGGCATAGAGTAATGTAGAGATTAGATGTGTTCTGGCTATAGCAGTCCTGGCTGTTGGAGTAAGAAAGGGTTTGATTCTATAGAGGGATCCAAGTTTCTTGTTGATTGTTTTTATTGTACTGTTAATATGTGTGTCAAAGTTGAGGTTGTTGTCTATAGTTATTCCTAGGAGTTTGGTTGTGGGGTCTGGAGAGATAACAGTACCATCTTTAGATGCAAGTGTAAAATGGATGGGGGTGGACTTACAGGTTGGGGAGAAGAGTAGAAGTTTAGTTTTCTTTGGATTTAGAAGGAGGCAACGTTTTGTAAACCATTGTTCAACAGTATTAAATGCATTCTGGGTGATGTTCTGCAGGTCGATTTGAGAAGTAGCTGAGCAGATAATAGTGGAGTCATCTGCATACTGAATGCAGGCAGTATGTGGAATTGCTGACTGAAGATCATTAATAAAGATAGAAAATAGGAGAGGGTCTAATATGGAGCCCTGCGGTACACCCACGGAGATAGGTAAGAGATTAGAGAGATTATTGTGCCAAAGTACTGCTTGTTTTCTGTGATCGAGGTAAGATTTGAACCAGCTGATGGCTAATGGATCTAGCGAAAGTGATTTCATAATATGCAAGAGCAGCTGATGATGAACCATGTCAAAGGCTTTGGACAAATCAACGAAAATTGCAGAGGAAAGAAGGCCATTGTTACGTTTGTTGTTAATAGAATCTGTAAATGATAGCAGGGCAGTGGTGGTACTGTGGTAGGGTCTAAAACCGTGTTGACAGTTTGCCAGTAGTTTATTTTGGAGAAGGTGGTGTAGAAGTTGCTTCTGTATACATTTTTCCATAATTTTTGCCAGAGGTGAAAGTAAGGCTATAGGACGAAAGTTGGAGTATTCACTAGAGTTCCCACCTTTGTGTAGAGGAATAATGTAAGAAATTTTCCAGATGGATGGGATTTGATAGTTCTATTAATAAGAATGGATATGGGGTAGGTAATATTTTAAACTAATAATTTACATATACCAGTATGCTTAACAGCCCCATTATTTTAAAAGAGGAATTGTATGCTGTATGCATTACATAGTTCAGTTCCAAGATACAGTAGTATAGCTGTATTAGTCTGTGACTCACGATATACACACATAGCTACTGAACAAAGAAAAGTAAATCTCCTGATTTAAGGAGATTTCACCAACTGGTGAATTTGGGCATTTTGAGGCAATGTTACAACTGCCTCATGTACACAGGCAACACCCTCCTCCTACCAACAAACACTAATACATGTGAGAGATGCAATTATACACTCAAACTAGAGGCTAAGCTCTCTCAACCCAAGACTGGATCAGACAGTCAAGAGAAGGAAAATACTTGCATCACACCACCAGTCTCACAAAGACCCATTAAAGCAGCACTGGCAAAAAACACACATAAATACATGAAAACACACATAGGCTCTAAATAAAAATCTGCAAAACCAACAGAGACCTCCAAAGTAAACATCCAAGCAACTTCCACCCCCCAACACAAACCATGAAACACATACTTCACAAAACCAGTGTGCCATGCAATCACAGCCCTTAAGGCAAAATAACATACCCAACTTACTAGTAATAGGTGACTCTATAGTCAGGCACACTGACGTCCCACTCACTAGGCTGAATAAGGAGAAAGTTACTGTTAACTGCCTGTCGAGTGCCAGGATCCGCCACATAACACAAGCACTCAGGTCACTCCAGAACAAGTACAAATATGACTCTGTCATTGTCCATGTTGGTGTGAATGACCTGAGCTGTACCTCCCTGGACTACATGAAAAGAGACATGGAAGAGCTCTCTGATCACATAGCCCAGGCTGGTATGACCCTGACCCTGAATAGCATCCTGCACTCACCAAGAATGATAACACGGTATAAAGAAAGAATTCTCGATTTCAACAATTGGCTAAGTTTATGGTGTCAAAGGGGATCCAGTGTCTGTCCGCCTGGGATGGCATGCTCGACAAGCCACACTATTTCACTAGAGATGGCTTGCACCTGTCTCCCTTAGGCATTTGAATACCGGCCAAGACTCTTACCACCCTCCTAGTGCCTTTTTTAGGCAAGGCTCAAAAGACAAACCCACCACTGTAAATAGCACAAGTAACAAAAAACTGAGGGTAATGCTACTCAATGCCAGAAGTCTAAACCTCAAAATGCACACACTGAAGGCACTCCTCAGTATGGAGAAAATCGATATATGTGAAGTAACAGAAACCTGGTTTAAGGCTCCAGAGAGCACCCCAGCACTACCAGGCTACAACTCATACCATACATTTCAGCCACAGAACCTAAACCAAAATACAAAAGATGGGGGCGTATCCATATTCATCAAAGATACCCACACCTCCAGGTTAGTGGTACCTAGCAGAGATGCTTCAGAGATCATCCACGTGCAACTAACAATGGGCAAAACTGCAATTCAAATTGTAGCTTGCTACAGATCACCCACCATGTCCCAGGACCCCCATTCCACATTTCTGGAAACACTGGGAAACATAAAAGTCCTACCAAACACCCTAATATTGGGTGATTTCAATTACCCAAACATTAACTGGGAGAACTACTCAAGTACTAACTCCCTTGCCCAACATTTCCTAGAATTTATAAACTCAAATGCCCTGGTTCAACTGGTCAACATTCTTACCAAAGGTGACAACATATTGGACCTGGTCATCACCAACATGGGCAACCGGTGTTCCACACCGGAGGTCAACCCCTCGCTGGTTAGATCTGACCATAAACAAATCACTTTGGATATCCACAGTCCGCCCCCACCACCGGACAAGAAAACCACTGTGAAAAACTTTTCAAAAGCAAACTTCACATTACTTAAGACCGAGGTGGAAAGTTTCAAAGCCCCCATGCTAAAGGATAATGCTGTCCAAGCTGCAAAATCCTTTACTAATGCATTCTACGGGCACCTACAAGAATGCATGGATCATGCCATCCCAAGCAAAACCAAGACTCACTCCTCCAAGAAAAGGAAACCAGTCTGGTGGACTCCTGCCATAAACAAGCTATACAACAGAAGGAGGAAACTAGTACAGAAAAGTGTAAAATTCCAAGAAGGGAAGACATCCCTGATCAGTATCAGCAAGAAACTATGATCCCTCATAAAATCATCCAAGGTGAGCTTTGAAAGAAAAATTGCCAAGGACTCCAAAGATAACCACAAGGCATTCTTTAGCTATGTCAAGAATCTAAGTGGCAATGCTCAGATCTGCTCAGAGTTAGTGCAGAATGGCACAAAATACACTAAACTGACCGATATCGCCAACATCCTGGCAGACAGTTTCAGCATAAACTTCACCCCCTCTCACCCCCAAAAGAGCCCATAACCACACCAAAAGAATGTAGTGTCCCTGAAATCACAGACACTCAGGTTAAAACAGACCTCTCCAAAGCCAAAAACACAGCATCAATGGGACCGGACAGTGTCCCAGGCTGCATCCTACACGAGCTCAAAGACAAACTAATCCCTCACCTAAACACACTGTTCAAACTCAGCCTCTCCACAGGCTATGTACCCATAGAGTGATGCACAGCAACGGTTGTTCCGCTCCACAAAGGTGGAGCCTCAACAGACCCCAGGAACTATCGCCCTACAAGCCGGACTAGCTTGGTCTGCAAGGCTATGGAGCACATCATCATGGAACTCATTAACAGAGACATTGGGAACCTCCAAACACTAGACCCTACCCAGTTCGGCTTCCTTAAGGGCAGGTCATGCCTCCTAAACCTGGTGGACTTCTTTGAGACAGTTACCAAGGCTATAGATGAGGGAAATGTGGTACACACAACCTACCTAGACCTCGCTAAGGCCTTTGACACCATTTCCCATTTTGGTATTATAGACAAGCTCATCAGCCTGAACATAAACCCCTATGTCACAAGATGGGTTGCCAACTGGCTCACAGACAGAACCCACATGGTGAGAGTTGCGGGAGCTAGGTCCGACTCTAAACCGGGTACAAGTGGCATTCTCCAGGGCTCAGTCCTAGGACCCCTACTGTTTGGCATATACTTCTCAGAGGTACAGGCAAGCACAGGAGGAGTATGGCTGACCAAGTTTGCAGATGACTGCAAACTAGGGGCTATAACTGACTCTCCGGCTGACACAGACATCTTCCAAAAGGGTCTCACTGATACGGATACCTGGTGTCAAAATCATGGCCTCAAGCTAAATGCCAAAAAGTGCACAGTCATCCCCTCTGGAAAAAACAAAGTACCCACAAACTACCACATAGATGGTAGTCCCCTAAATACGGAAGATGTAATAAGGGATCTTGGGACCCAAGTAGATAGTAATCTCACCTTTTATAATCACATTGCCAAAGTGGTTAGAAAATCCTTCTATGTGGCCCACCTAATCACAAAGGGGTTCGCATCCAGATCAGAAGAGGTCATTGTGCCCCTCTACTCATCACTCATCAGATCCATCATAGAGTACAATGCCCCATTTGGGATGTACCTTACAAGACACCAGCAACAGCTGAAAAGACCACAGAAGTACCTCACCAAGAGGATCACTGGCCTCAAACAGATGCCCTATGCAGCTCGACTGAAGAAACTACAGCTGTACTCATTTGCATACCGCCTACTCAGAGGTGATCTCTGCCTGACATACAAGGCCATATCCAACCCAGAATTGATGGACATGCTCCACCTAAAGAAAATGTTATCCCCTCAAGCCACACGCTCTAGGGATCTAAACCTCACCACAACAATAAATGGGACGTGCTGGAGGGATAGATTCGTGTCCTAGAGACTTCCCATGCTTTTGAACAAGATCCCAATCTACATTAGTCAGAGATCCTCGCTAACATTCTTCAAAAGAAACCTTGACGAGTGGATGGGAAACAGAAAGTTTACCTCGGGAATCACTTCAGTGGCTCTGCTGGGAACTAATCTAAGGTGGTAGCGAAAGCCAACACATTCTGGCTAGGCTTATAAATGCCTTCGGGCAGATAGCCTAGTACCTACCTATGAACCTATGAAGAAAAACACGTTTAACATTTATATACTACATAGTCACTGCAGTGATTTTTTTTTTAAATCAGACTTCCAAAGATATTTGTGAAAATGGTTTGATTAAAACCAGCCTTTTGAGCAGCTTGAAAATAAAGATGAACGTTAGGGCTAGTTACTAAAGATAATTCTGGTCAAACCGAATCTTCATCTTCTATGACATGAAGAGATGACCCATATGACTCAAGATGGAATAGTGGCTCAGGAAATGGAACTTCCTGGTGAAGGAGGATGAGAGTAAGCTGTGTGCACCAGCTTGTCCATCCTAGTGGTCTTAGTCAGCCAGTCACCATCATGCAAATGGAAGTTTGCACAGCACTGCAATAGCTAGGTATTGATGAGGGCATGCAGTCTCAAACCAGTGATGGTAGCCCTCATAGTATGTAAGTGGGATCACACAGACGTATAGACAGAGGGTTAGGATGCCCCACAGTGACATGGGTGCTCATATCAGCCACTGGGAGGGGTGCCATTTCCTGGCAGTTAATGCAGATAATTCAGGCTGAGAGATATTAATGACCTGCTTCTTGTAGTCAAATGTACAGGATTTGATTCCTTTTACCTGCCTTTGTTTTCTGGGTGATGCTTTGCAAAGTACTTAATCTGAAAGTGCTCCTGGGTTCCCTTGAAAGGGGATACATGCCCAATGAGCTTACATGGTTAATAAATGTATAAAAAAGGGTGGTGTTTGGGCCTCATAGAAATGCTATCAATTGTGGGAAAATGCCAGCAAGGGCAGGAACCACATCCATGGTTGCCTGTATAATGTCCTCTTGGTCATCTCTCACCCTAGCATTAGGTATACCTAGTACAGGGGAACAAGTAGATTCAAGACACATTATGGGCAGCTTGATGATTAGCATGACTGGAGAAAAAATAAAGAAAAAGTCAGGTATCAACACATTTTCATGCTGAGAAGGTGATTATTGGGTTTCAAATTCTAGAACAATTAATAAATAATTTATGACTTAACTGTTTGAACAGCTGATTATCAACTGTCTCTAGAGGCTTAGCCAAGTATTTCCTCTTTCTTCTTTATGCTTGCATATCAAGACCTTGTACCGCATATGATTTCTGATACTCTTTAGAACCAACTGGGCAGCACAGTGGTGCAGCTGGTAGAGTTGTCACCTCACAGTAAGAGGATCTCTGGCTCAGTTCTAACCTGGTGTGCCTTCTGTGCAGTCTGCATGTCCTCCTGGTGTTTGCATGGATTTTCATCAAGTGATCCATTTTTATCCCACATTTCAAAGGTATGGAGTAAGTGCATTGTCTACTCTAAACTGGCCAAAGATGTGAGTGCATATGGTATGGACACAGGGTTAACAACTTTGTTCTATAGAAAAGAAAATATTTATTACAGAAACAGCAACAGGGACCTTTGGACATGGTTGATGGCATAAGGAGCAAGAGAGACAGACAGGGAGAGAGAGAGAGAGAGAGTGTGTAGAACCAATTAAAGTGACTTGAACTGAACTGTTCTAAGAAATTATAAAACTGACATTAATAATTACTATGTCACTTTTTCATATAATTGAGAGATATTTGGATAATGTGTTAATGAAAACTTTTTATGGTATCTAGCATCATCTCAACAGCATTGTTTTTGTACTATCAGTATTAACTCAGAGCATGAAGTAAGTAGTTCAAACTTAAGACATTTGCCTATCAACAATTTTGTTGAAAAAAAGACCCAAGGATTGCAGTGGTGTATTTCTGTAGTCATGAATAGACAAATACCAGTCCAAAGACTCAGCATTGTCACACATTCTGGTGAGTTTTCATTGTCTGGACCTTTCATTCTGCCTGCCCATTTTGAGGATTTAGAGGATACAAGTTATGCGCTTGAAATGCTTTTGATCTCCTGCTAGTTCACAATGGCAAGAGACGGAGGACCATTATCTAATATCACTTTATCAAGAGTTTCATTTTCTAGCAAAGACAGACTGCAAACCAATGATCTTTTCATTTATAACTGGTGGTACTTCCCTGCAAATACCTCTTTGTTCAAGGACTTCTCAAAATTAAACCACCTTCAGTTACTTGTGACCTAAATAATTTTGCTGTAATCCTCTTCCTCTGATGGATCCCATTGATAAAGTTGCCTATTTCAATGACTTCAACTGTCACTTAAATAGTTGCATTGATAACCAAATATAATCAGAAATTTAAAACAAACCCATACGGTAGAATACCCATACAGATAAATTCTATAACAAAAGAAAAAAATACTTAATGCTTATAAGAAGTCAGGACATACTTTAACAAACTTGTAAAGCCACTAAAACCAAAAATAACTACAAATCTTTATCTGTGTCAGGAAATAGCTAATATTCAAGCTGACAAATTTAGTGTAAATTTTTCTCTACCTTCAGTTATCGCTAATCCATAGTCACAGTCAACACTTTAATTGTTATGGGACAAGTCCTGCCAGCCCTCTCAAAAGCTAAGAGCACCTTATCCATGGGCGTAGAGACATACCAGGTTCATTCCAATTGAGAAGTTCATCTCCCTTTTTGTTTCCTTTAAGCATATCAGTCAAGGGTTTTTGTTTTTTCCTGTATAATCTGGTATCCATTCCCTTGAGAATCCAAAGATTCCTAGGGCTTGCCTTAACCATGTCACAGTAACTAGAATTGGTAACTGTCTGATAATTGTTTTTTATCTTCTTTAATACTTCTTTGTCCTGCTGATACCATGACATCCAAGAAGATAACATAAACTGATTCTTTTTAGGGTTCAGTTTTAATCCTGCTTGTGTTATTGCTTGGAAAAGTTCTGCTAGTGCATTTAAGTGCTTCTTTTCAGTTTCTGTTCCTACAAGTATGTCATCAGCATATTGAATAATAGAAGGTCTACATTCTAGTGGTTTTAGTATTTCCTGCATTACATAATGAAAAACTGTTGGAGCATTATGAAAGCCTTGAAGCATTCTTGTCCGAGTATATTGTTGACATTCTACAGTAAACACAAATTTCCACTGTGAGTCTTTATCTAGAGTAATACTCCAGAAACCATTACTCACATCTAATGTGGAGAAAGTTTTCATTTTTTCCTGAATCAGAGCAATACGATCAGGCATGTTTCCAACTATTGTCAAAGAAGGGGGTATCACCTTATTAAGATCTCTGTAATCAACAGTAAGACAATAATTTCCATCTGGCTTCTATACAGGCCAATATGGACTTTTAGCTGGTGAATTGATTTTTCTCACCACCCCTTGAGCTTCTAAAGCTTTCACAATTTTTAGTATTGCATGTTTTGCCTCTTTCTTTACTGGATATTGTTGTATAGGTTTCTTGGGACTGCCTCTTACTTTATGAATAAAGTCAGTGACTTGTCCACAATCATTTCTATGTTTGGCAAAAATATCCTGATAGCATTAGATTAACTGAGCCAACTCTTGCTTTGGCGTTTTTAATAACTCAGCTAAATCATCTGGATCTTTAACACTTTATTTGCATAATGCTTCAGAGATGACTACTACTTCATTTAATGGTCCCTTAATTAATTTTCTGTTACACAAAGCTATAATGTAACCTCTTTGCTTCACAATGTCATTACCAATGATGTTTTGTAGATAAGGACCCGATACCCATGCATGCTGAAAATGATCTTCCCCTATCTTTCTTTCTACAGGGAGAATTACTTGAGCTTGAGAGATTTCCCCTCCCAATCCTTGCAAGTTTATAGTTCTTGTTTCTGGGAATGCTCTTGTAGTAATGCTAACTGCAGTTTTTGTATCTATTAAGTATGTATCTAAGTGGTATCCTACCCAAACTTGAGCATGTGGCCTTGGTGTTCTTTTTCTTTAATTTCATTTTGTAAAGCTTTTAGTTCATCTGTTGTCTCTTTTACATATTGTAAGAGAGCTGAAATTAATATTTTTTTAACAAAATCTCTTTTATTCTGGTTTGGTTTTCCCCACCCTGTAAATTCATAAATCAAAGGTGGTAGTTTATGAATAGGGCTTCTCTTTTTCCATCATTCAGGTATCTCTTTTTCCCTTAACTTTTGTTGCTTCTGGCTGACCCAGTCACGAATAATATCTAATAAAAATTGTACAGCCCCTGTCTGTGAATTCTCAGTACCTTCACTATCTGTTTGGGTTATAACTTCTTCAAATCTGGGAAAATTAGGAGATAAAATTAACCTTGATGTCTTAGCTTTATCTGGGATATTCTTTTTAGATTTGACATCTCTATTCCTTCAGAGAATGGAAAAAAAGTTTAGATTTTTTCCGATACCTGTCCTTAGTAACACTTTCAGATTTCCCTTGAGGCTTTTTTCTTGAAATGGTTTAGTAACCTTAATAAATATCTATTTCTAGGTCTGGTTACAAGTACTTTTTCTGGTATAATATCTTGGTTTAAGTCTCTAATACTGTTATTTTTATAATTCAGTTTTTCAGGTCTTATTTCTGGTTCTAACAACTGTGATACCTTGCTAGCCACATTTAAAAATCTTATTACTATGCAGATTCCTTTAACTGCATGCCTCATAAATTACAGATTGCACAGTTAACTATAGGAGAACAAAGTCTTTAGCGGTTTCTATATTAACAAGCAAAAGAAAGGTAGGACCTCACCCTATCGGAAGTGTGGAAGTTCCTTCTTGGGAATTCGCTGGCCAGCCTTTTCTTCCACCTCCAATCCTGCGGATGGGCCCCACGGAGGAAATCTGATCCAGCCCCTGGATTCTTGTTTCCTTCATCCAACCTTTCTTCTATATTTTGGGCTATTTTGTTTTATTTTCTGAAACAAATTATTTCTTTTTGAGAAATTCTGTTTCTGTTTGGGATTGTCCTTCAACCATTTACTTTTTCCACTGCATTTTGAGTTTGACCAGCTCTTTATTTAACTTTTAATCTGTATTGGCAAATTGAATCCCACCCCTGTTAGGCCATGGCCTTTTTATCACATTTCTTCATCCATATGTTGCTATATTTCTGTATGCAGTGTCCTCAGTATCTAGAGCTGGTTTTCACTGGTTCAGACTTCAGACTTCTGCATTGCAACTTGTTGCACTTATTTCTTGTTAACAGTGTGAATTTTGTGTATATCTCTTTATACAGTGGAGACTGAAGTTATAGTTTTTTTAATGAGATTCTTTTGAGTGGTGTGCCATGGTTTTCAGCATTTAAAAGAGGATTTTCATGTATGCAGTGCTTTTAACAAACACACCCTCATTAATGGAAAATACATTAATTTAAAAAGTTCCCTTGACAAGAGAAGGCAACAGCAATAGCGGCTTCTACTATACGAAGTTCCAAGAATGAAACTTTGGAATTTTCAAAACGGAAGGAAAAAGTAAGGATAAGGAGAAATTCCCCCCTCCCCTCCCCCTCACCAAAAATGGCTAATCCAATACCATAAGAGGCAGACACTGGATCAAAATATAAAGGATAATGATTGGTTTTCTGATCATAACCAACATATATTTTTTCTTTATGACATGGAAGCCAAGAAATTCACCCTGAGATAACTACGAACAATATTAGAAATAATTTCTTGGAGATGAACGGAGAGTAAAAATAATACTGGGAAACAATTCCCCAGATATATGTGAACTATGTTTATATACAGCATTTACCAAATGAGGGGTAACATCCAGTTGGGTTTTCAGTTTTGAAGAGAGGATACAGAGGAAGAATAAGCTGTGCTGGTGAGATGTTAAAGTAGGGGTTGTTAAGTGATATAGCCCACCCCATTGTGCATACATTGAGATAGAATTGTCATAAAAAAATTGTAGCAGTACAAGTCTTTTAAGTATGTTGAAGAGATTTCAAGAGTTGAAAATGCACGATTAATGCAATATAGTTTAATTTTTGAATCTTACAGAATAGTTGTTGTTTGGAAATTTCTTCTGAGGTTGTAGGAAAACACTTCTGTAGTGAGTTTTTGCTGCAAGAGAGGAGAATGTTTCAATATGTAGGGATTTAAAAAGAAGTGACCCAGTTAAGGTGTCTGCTCTATATATGATTTGTAGCCATTTGGGATTATTACTCTATCAATAGCTAGAAGCAGGAATTCATGAGTAGGGTTCAAACTCACAACCCTAACCAAAGCATTATTCAAGTTCATCTTATTAATATTATAAATATGTTCATAAATCCTAAGCTTCAAAGATCTATCCATCTTTCCAATATAAAAAGACAGACAAAGCTTACACATACTCAAATAAACAACCTCCTTTAATTTACAATTAAATTTCCCCTTAACTAAAAAGCGATGATTTCGTATTGTAAAAGTGCTACTGGTGCACTTTTCTTTATTACTCTGTCAAGTTTGAACCCTACTCATGAATTCCTGTTTCTAGCTATTGACAGAGTAATAGAGAATGATAGAGGGGGCCCAACATCATTGACATTAGAGGAAAAAGAATTAGCCTGGCAGCTTAGGCTTAATGCTCATACACCCCCAGGGCTAAATGACACCTTATCTATTAAGTGTATGCTGAAATTAAAATCTTTATTAAGATGATGCATTTATTTTTGCAAACATATTTTTTGGTATACATGCAATTAATGATTCCTGATGTTTTTTGGTTGGTGGCTTAAATTCCTGTTTACGCATATAGGTTCATAGGTTCATACTAGGCTATCTGCCCTAGGGCATTTATAAGCCTAGCCAGGGTATGTTTGGCTTTCGCCACCCATTTTAAATTAATTTTGCTATGCCCTTTTTCGAAGTTAGTATACTGTGCCTCTGTCTAACAGTGACACAGAAGTGATACCCGGGGTAAACCTATGATCTCCCATCCACTCATCAAGATTCCTCTTGAAGAGAGTCAATGAGGGACTCTGCCTAACCTGGACTGGGATTTTATTCCAGAGTGAAGGGAGCCTCTGGGTTATGAATCTGTCCCTCCAGCATGTCCGATTTATTTCAGTGCTGAGGTTCAAGTCTCTCGAGCGTGTAGCTCGATGGGATTTGGGTTTTTAGAGGTGCAGCATGTCCCTTAATTCCGGGTTGGACATGGCTTTATACGTCAGGCACAGGTCGCCTCTGAGCAGGTGGTATGCCACTGAGTAGAGCTGGAGTTTCTTTAACCGGGCAGCATATGGCATCTGTTTGAGCCCTTTGATCCTCTTGGTGAGGTACTTTTGGGGTCTTTCCAGTTGCTGCAGGTGTTTGGTAAGGTACATCCCAAAAGGGGCATTGTACTCAATTATGGGCCTGATGAGGGATGAGTAAAGAGGCACGATGACCTCCCCTTATCTAGATGTGAATCCCTTCATGATTAGGTGGGCTATATAAAATGTTTTTCTAACCACTTTGGCCACGTGGTTGTCAAATGAGAGATTGCTATCAACTTGGGTCCCCAGGTCCCTAATTACTTCTTCTGTACTTAATGGATTACCACCTATGTGGTAATTTGTGGGCACTTTGTTTTTGCCAAAGGGGATGACTACACACTTTTTGACATTTAGCTTGACGCCATGGCTCTGGCACCAGTTGTCTGTTTCTATGAGGCCCTTTTGGAGGATGCTTGTGTTGGCTGGAGAGTCGATTATGGCACCCAGTTTGCAGTCATCTGCAAACTTGGTCAGCCACACTCCTTCTGTGTTGGCCTGTACCTCCGAGAATATATACCGAACAAGAGAGGTCCCAGGACTGAGCCTTGTGGTATGCCACTTGTAACTGGTTTGGAGTCTGACATGGCTCCAGCAATTCTAACCATGTGGGTTCTGTCCTTGAGCCAGTTTGCAACCCATCTAGTGACATAGACGTTTATATTTAAGCTGCTGAGCTTATCTATAATGCCCGAGTGGGGTATTGTATCGAAGGCTTTTGCGAGGTCCAGGTAGGCTGTGTGGACCACCTTCCCTTCGTTAATGGCCTTGGTGACTGTTTCAAAGACATTGACCAAGTTTAATAGGCAGGATCTGCCCTTAACAAAGCCGAACTGGGTAGGATCCAGTGCCTGTAGGTCCCCAATATCTTTTTTTATGAAGTCCATGATGATCCTTTCCATAGCTTTGCAGACCAAGCTAGTCAGGCTTATGGGGCAATAGTTTCCAGGGTCCGTTGAGGCACCACCTTTGTGTGGAGGGACCACTGTTGCTGCATGCCACTCTTTGGGTACATATCCTGTAGTAAGGCTGAGATTGAACTGTAGTTTTATGTTTGGGTTTAGCTCTTCTTGGAGTTCATGTAGGACGCAGCCCGGAACACCGTCTGGTCCCACTGATGCTGTGTTTTTTGCTTTGGAGATGGAGGCTCTTACCTGAGCATCTGAGATATCAGGGGGGCAGCACTCTGCTGGGATAGATATTTGCCCTTTTGCTGGGGAGGGGGGGGAGAAGTTTGCACTGAACCTGTCAGCTAGGATGTTGGCAATGTCTGTGGGTTCGGTGTATTTTTTGTCATTTTGGACTAATTCTGAGCATATCTGGGAATTCCCACCCAGGTTCCTAACATAACTAAAGAAAGCCTTGTGATTATCCTTAGTGTCCTGTGCAATTTTTCTCTCGAAGCTGGCCTTAGATGATTTTATGAGTGCCCTTAGTTTTTTGCTAATACTGATCAGAGATGCCTTCCCTTTTTGGGATTTTGCTCTATCATCTAGTAGCTTCCTCCTTCTATTGTATAGTTTTCTTATGGCTGGGGTCCACCAGACAGGATGTCTGCCTTTGGAGGATTGGGTCTTGGTTTTCTTTGGGATTGCAAGATCCATGCATTCCTGAAGGTGTTCATAGAATGCATTTATAAAGGATTCTGCGGTCTGGGCCGTATTTTCCACAGGCCCGGGGGCTTTGAAGGATTCCACCTCAGTTTTGAGGAGTGTGAAATTTGCTTTAGAGAAGTTTTTCACTGTGGTTTTCTGGGCAGGGGGTGGGGTCGGGATGTGAATATCCAGTGAGATCAGTTTATGGTCTGATCTTACCAGTGAGGAATCCACTTCTGGTCTGGAGCATAGAGTCCCCATGTTGGTGATGATCAGGTCCAGTATGTTTTCCCCTCTTGTGGGAGTGCTAACAAGTTGTTCCATAGAATTTGAGTTTATGAATTCTAGGAACCTTTGGGCTAGGGTGTTGGAGCTAGAATAATGCTCCCAGTCTATGTTTGGGTAGTTGAAGTCACCCAATATAATGGTGTTTGTAGAGACCTTCATATTTTCCAGTGTTCTCAGGAAGGCCGAGTGGGATTCCTGGGTTTGGGAGGGTGGTCTGTAGCAGGCTATAAACTGGAAGGCAGTTTTACTCACTGTTAGTTGCACATGGATAGTCTCTGATGCTTCGTGCTTTGCCACCAACCTGGAGGTGTGGGTATCCTTGATGAATATCGATACTCCCCCTACTTTTGTGGTTCGGTCCAAGTTTTAGGGCCGAAAAGCATGGTATGAGGTATGACCTGGTAGTGCTGAGGTGCTCTTGGTAGCCCTGAACCAGGTTTCTGTTACTGCACAGATATCAATGTTCTCCATGCTAAGGAGAGTTTCAAGTGTGTGCATCTTGAGGTTTAGACTTCTGGCATTGAGTAGCATTACTCTTAGTTTCTTATCCCTTGTGATACCTATGGAGGTGGGTTTGTCTTTTGAGCCTTGCCTAAAAAAGGCACTATGGGGGTAGCAAGAGCCTTTGCCAATATCCGAAAGCCCAGGGGTGACAGGTGCAAGCCATCTCTAGTGAAGCATCGTGTCTTGTCGAGCATATCATCCCAGGCTGACAGCCATTGGATCCCCTTTGAATGACACCAGTACTTAAGCCAATTGTTGAAATTGATCATCTTGTCTTCATATTGTGGCATCATTCTTGGTGAGGGTAAGATGCTACTCAAGGGCAGGGTCATACTGGCCTGGGCTACATGCTCAGAGAGCTCCTCTATGTCTCTTTTCATGTAGTCCAGGGAGGTACATCTCAGGTCATTCACACCAGCATGGACAATGACTGAGTCATATTTGTACTTGCCTTGGAGTGACCTGAGTGCTTGTGTTACGTGGCGGATCCTAGTGCCCAACAGGCTGCTCACCGTGACCTTCTCCTTGTTCAGCCTGGTGAGCAGGACGTCAGTGTGCCTGATGATAGAGTCACCTATTACAAGTGTATCAGGTGTGTTGTTTAGCCTTAAGGGCTGTGACTGTTCGGCACACTGGCTTTGTGAGATATGTGTTGCACGTGTTTTGTTTTGGGGTAGCGGTTGCTTGGGTGTCTGCTTTGGAGGTCTCTGCTGCTTAGGCAGATCTTTATTTAGAGCCTCCGAGTATGTTTTTGTGTGATTATGTGGTTTGCTGTCGTGGTAGGTCTATGTGAGACTGGAATTGTAGTGAGTGTTGTTTCCTTCTCCTCCTGACTGGTTATGCCAGTACTGTGTTGAGGGAGCTTAGCCTCCAGTTTGGCTATATGGTTGCATCTCTCACATGTGTTGGAATTTGTTGGGAGGAGGAGAGGGTTGTCTGTGTACATGAGGCAGTTGTAACATTGTCTCAAGATTCCCAAGTTCACCAGCTGGACCGGAGAGGAAATTGACAACTGACCTTTAGACATGCTAGAATAACATTGGGAATTCCTTTATAATTGAAAACAAGGGCCAATGGGGAGTGAGGGTATACTGCTTTTAATTTTTAGTGCTGACTTATATAATTGCTTTAGTGAGCAAGTGCCAGGTAACTTAAGTGCAATGTGTTACAGGTAACTTAAATGCAAAAATGACAAACAGTAACTTTCTTTCAAGTGAAACAAGGAAATAAGTACAGTAAGCAATGCAGATATCACTTGGGATCCACAGAAGCGCTGAGAAGCCGCGTTTTAGGTGGAATTAGCATTCCAGGGAAATAACAAGCAAACAAACAACAAGCATGCAAACAAAGCTAGATTCAGCAGGCCTGGATCTAGTCTATGCTACAGTAAACAAGGTGTACCAATTTCAGTAAGAAACAGTTCAAATATGCAGGCACTATAAACCGTTAACCAGAAATTCCCAGCTCAGAAGGGCAGAGTCCAGCCTCTCCTCCCACAAGAGTGCAGACCATGAACCTTCTTAATGTAAAATAACTGGCCTGAAGCCCAAGTGCATAAACCAGAACTAATACACTTTAGGAATAACAGACACTGAGCTCTCAATCAGCAGTTCCCAACTTAGAAGGATGAAAGCTACCTGTCCTGCCACCACAGTGCATGCCACAAACCTTCCTAATGTAAAACAACTGGTCTGAAGCTCAAGTGCTTAATCCAAAAGACTTAGAATGATAGCTACACTTTAATCAAGTTACTACCAAACAGTAATAAATACAATTGAATACTTTAAAGAATGCCTGGATTAGTGCTCAAGTTATACAAACAAAGCTAGATTCAGCAGGCCTGGATCTAGTCTATGCTATAGCAAACAAGATGTACCAATTTCAGTAGGAAGCAGTTCAGATATGCATGCACTATAAGCCTTTAACCAGAAATTCCCAGCTCAGAAGGGCAGAGTCCAGCCTCTCCTCCCACAAGAGTGCAGACCACGAACTCTCTTAATGTAAAATAACTGGCCTGAAAGCCCAAGTGCTTAAACCAGAATTAATACACTTTTAGAATAACAGACACTGAGCCCTCAATCAGCAGTTCCCAACTTAGAAGGATATAAGCTACCTGTTCTGCCACTACAGTGCAGACCACAAACCCTCTCAATGTAAAACAACTGGTCTGAAACCCAAGTGTTGAAACTAAAAGGCTTAAAATGAGTTACACCAAGCAGTAATAAATACAAATGAGTACTTTTAAGATGACGCAAAAGCAAAATAAAGTAGGAAGAAACACAAGTAGAGTAAAAGCAGATGAATTTTTTTTTCAGAAAAGTAGCAAAAGCAGTAATAAATACAATTCTCATACAGTGCAAGCTGGCACACTTGAATATGTAGCAATATTAGTCCACACACAGTTTGAAAAAAATGTAATTAAATTAAAAAGGACTAAAAGCAAGTGCAGAAAGGGTTAATTAGGCAGAATGCAGTAAAGAGATGGGCCTGGGGGAGTGTCTTAGATCAAATCTACAGTGGGGCGGGCACTGCAAAAGCCACCAAATTTAAACTACGACCAAGAACTGGGAGGGAGGGTGGGGAACAGTTTCAACACAGATGTGAGGAATGTGCAAATTATAAAGCCAAAAAATATATACTGTTCTCTCTCTCTCTCTCTCTGTATATATATATATATATATATATATATATATATGTACAACAGATATCTAAGCAAACAGTTTAGCTGTATAATACAGAATAATACAAAAAAGTATACTCAGCTCTATATATTTGCAGATAGTTCTGTAAGGCTGTCTCTCAAACTAAGGTTCCAGTTTGAATGCAGGTTATTAATTAACAGGACACACAGCACTAGCTCAATTATATAGCTGAAGACAAGGCAGGAAATGAGGGGGTGGGGTGGGGAAAAAGTTTCAACACAGATGTGAGGAATGTGCAAATTATAAAGCCAAAAAAAAAAAAAAATATATATATATATATATATATGTATACAACAGATATCTACACAAACAATTTAGCTCTATAATACAGAATAATACAGAAAAGTATACTCAGCTCTGTATATTTGCAGATAGTTCTGTAAGGCTGTCTCTCAAACTAAAGTTCCAGTTTGAATGCAGATTGTTAATTAACAGGACACACAACACTAGCTCAATTATATCGCTGAAGACAAGGCAGGAAATGAGGAGGAGTGGGGAAAAAGTTTCAACACAGATGTGAGGAATGTGCAAATTATAAAGCCAAAAAATATATACTGTTCTCTCTCTCTCTCTCTATATATATATATATATATATAGATATATATACAACAGATATCTAAGCAAACAATTTAGCTCTATAATACAGAATAATACAGAAAAGTATACTCAGCTCTATATATTTGCGGATAGTTCTGTAAGGCTGTCTCTCAAACTAAGGTTCCAGTTTGAATGCAGGTTATTAATTAACAGGACACACAACACTAGCTCAATTATATAGCTGAAGACAAGGCAGGAAATGAGGGGGGTGGGGAAAAAGTTTCAACACAGATGTGAGGAATGTGCAAATTATAAAGCCAAAAAATATATACTGTTTTCTATCTATCTATCTATCTATATATATATATATATGTATATATATATATATATATACAACAGATATCTAAGCAAACAATTTAGCTCTATAATACAGAATAATACAGAAAAGTATACTCAGCTCTGTATATTTGCAGATAGTTCTGTAAGGCTGTCTCTCAAACTAAAGTTCCAGTTTGAATGCAGATTGCTAATTAACAGGACTCACAACACTAGCTCAATTATATAGCTGAAGACAAGGCAGGAAATGAGGGGGAGTGGGGAAAAAGTTTCAACACAGATGTGAGGAATGTGCAAATTATAAAGCCAAAAAATATATACTGTTCTCTCTCTCTCTCTCTCTCTCTATATATATATATATATATATATATATATATATATATATACAACAGATATCTAAGCAAACAATTTAGCTCTATAATACAGAATAATACAGAAAAGTATACTCAGCTCTATATATTTGTAGATAGTTCTGTAAGGCTATCTCTCAAACTAAGGTTCCAGTTTGAATGCAGATTGTTAATTAACAGGACACACAACACTAGCTCAATTATATAGCTGAAGACAAGGCAGGAAATGAGGGGGAGTGGGGAAAAAGTTTCAACACAGATGTGAGGAAAGTGCAAATTATAAAGGCAAAAATATATACTGTTCTCTCTCTCTCTCTCTATATATATATATATATACAACAGACATCTAAGCAAACAATTTAGCTCTATAACACAGAATAATACAGAAAAGCATACTCAGCTCTATATATTTGCAGATAGTTCTGTAAGGCTGTCTCTCAAACTAAGGTTCCAGTTTGAATGCAGATTGTTAATTAAAAGGACACACAACACTAGCTCAATTGTATAGCTGAAGACAAGGCAGGAAATGAGGGGTGGGGGTGGGGAAACAGTTTCAACACAGATGTGAGGAATGTGCAAATTATAAAGCTAAATAATATATACTGTTCTCTCTCTCTCTCTCTCTCTATATATATATATATATCTATATATATATATATATACACAACAGATATCTAAGCAAACAATTTAGCTCTATAATACAGAATAATACAGAAAAGTATACTCAGCTCTATATATTTGCAGATATATATATATATATATATATATATATATATATATATATATATACACATGGGTTTATACAGTTTTAATATAAAATATTTTTGATACATAGTTTTTAATGATTGACACAACTATATATGTTGTAACCTGAGTATGACATTGCTTTTAGTGAGTAATTATTTGGGTTAGCTTTATGAATTTATTGTATTTGATGAATTTTATTTATTTATGTTTCACCTTTTGGCTGTTGTCAGTTTAAATGTGGGCAGGGTTTGTCCAATGTGTGTGATGATGTCATGCTTGCACAGTATTTAAAGTGTTTTTTGTATTCAGCTGTTTGTTTGAAGAAGTTTACTGTACATTAGTAAATGAAAGCGCTTACATTTAATTTAGTTGTGGTTTTGAGCCTTCATTTTTCAATACTGCTTGTGGAGTATTTCAGTTTTTGGATGTTCTTTTTGTTTTTCGTTTGTTATGGAGAATGAAGTGGCATCTGAATTGCAAGTGCTTTTCTCTGGTGAGAGCTCAACCAACCTATCGAAGTCAAACGAACTTGGAATGCTTACAGCCTTATTCAAAACCTTACACAACATGTCAATGATTTATACAGCCAAATAAATGTGAATTCAACTTTAACTATGGGGAATACTTTGTTGGTGCAACCTTCAGGATCGCAGGATCAAAGGATGAGTATTCCTGTGTCTATTTCTTTGACCGCTTTAAGTGGTGCTGCTGGCCAGGATTTACTTGCAAATTCTACAAGGAATGACAACCGCCAAGTAGTGAATGCATATCAAGGAATTGTAAGTACTTCTAATAGTCTTGTTCTGAATTTAAATGACTGGTTAAAAGAACCTGTTTTGATGGGGCTTAATAATGCAGCATCAACTGGTTCGGTTAATGCCTCTGTACAGAATTGTAACCTTATTGTCAAGAACTTAAAACTATTTGACCAGAAGCTGTTTAAGTGCAAGAAGCTTCAGGTGGAAATAGAATACCTTAGGGAATGTCTTAACTGGCAACAGGTCCCAAAGGTTTTGAGGCAATGGCGTTATCCTAAGAGCTTGGTACCTAATTCCACACAGCATGTTGAATTACTGAAGTTGTTTGACTGACAAGGCTGTGAATTCTTAGAATTTCTGATTAAAGATTACAATTCGCAGATTGAGGCCCCTAAAGTGTACTTAATTCATTGGGATGGGGACATCCAAGCGGATAGTGAATTTCCGCGTTACAAATATGATTTTACATGCATTTGTTCCAGTATTGAAAATGCTTTGGTGTGGATTAAAGAGACTAAAATCAAGAAGCTTAATAGGGACAAGCATGACTATGAACATTGGGCTTGCATACCCTTTGCCTCCAATTAATGTGCAGGCTAACATATGAGTTGAGAATGGTTTGGGGGTGAATGTGAGCAATGTCACCAATACTAATGGTACTGTTGTTTCTGATAACAACATTGAACCTGAAGGGCCAAGCGTGAGTGAGAGAATCGCTAACCAGCAGAATCATAATGATTCTATTAATACTGTGGGTGCCAGCAATAATTCCAACAATCCATAGGATTTTCGGGGGGCCATTGTGAACAAACCAACTTACCAACAGGGTGGTTTCCAACAACAGCATTGGAAGAAGAAACAACAGAACAGACGGAGGAGGAGATAGTCTGTACTGAGCCCAATACTGAGCCCACTAAATGTGAAGGGCCAACTGAGTGTAACATATGTGAAGGGCCCACTGTATGCTCCAATACAGTGTGAACTCTCTATAACAGCACTGGTGATTTTAAGATATTCAATTACTCTGATTTTGAATCATCAGTTAATTTGATTGAGGCCTTGGCAAAAGGCCTTACCTTTGTACCATGTAAACAAAGTGACTTGGTAAGGACATTATTGGATTTGAAATGTTACACTATGAAGCTTAATTTGAATGTCTTATTAGGGAACTCTAACAGTTTGGTGTCTGATTTCAGGATTTCCAGTGTATTCAACCCCCCATTATAGATGTCTATTCTTTTATTTGAGAGGGTGTGTGAGAATGATATTAGGTCTCTTTTGAATAATAGATTGGTGCATTACCAACATGCTGATAATTTATCTGCCTCTGAAAGAGAAGCATTAATGGATTTGAAATTTGCTGGTATTTGTATTATAAAACCTGACAAGGGAGGAGGCTTGGTTTTTATGAATAATGATGATTATGTTAGGAGAATGTGTCTCTTACGGTCTAGTGAAGCATATGATAAAGTCTCCAGGAATTAAATCAATGGTGCTTACCAGCGAATTAGAAGTTTCATCAGTGACCTGTTCATTGATGGTTCAGTTGACATTAATTTGTACAACTATCTGAACATTACTTCCCCAGTTGTGCCTGTCATTTTGGATTACCGAAAATCCATAAAGATCTGGTGAACGCCCCACTAAGACCAATTGTAGATGGGAGACAATCCATTACTTATGGGTGTGTCAGATTTGTAGATTCTAAATTAAAGCAAGTATTACTAACAGAATCCCATATTTGCAAAGATTCTTGGGCATTTTTAGAAGCCATTAATAAGTTACCGTACAACAATGAAGTAAACTTTTTAACAATTGACATCCGGGACTTATATACGTCCGTTCCCCAAGATTTGGGGAGGAATTGGGTAAGGGACTTTTTACTGGATAAAGGCATGGATGGGTTGACTATAACTCTCATTGATTACCTATTGGATTTACTATTAAGTAACAACTTTTTTATCTTCAATAAGGAATATTATCTGCAGAAGACGGGTGTGGCCATGGGCTCACCCTGTGGAGCCACTTTTGCAAATATTGTAATGGCCCACTGGGAGAAAAACTTTTTATTCAAGGATAATGTTTTCCAATGAAGAGCTCTGTGGTACACCCGCTATTTGGATGACATGTTCATTATATGGAAAGGGGATGAATCCATGGCATTAGATTTTGTACACTATATGTCAGGGTCCACTAGCTTTTTAGAATTTACGTGTGACTTTCAGGAAGATAAAATAGGGTATTTGGATGTTGAGTTGACCAAGGATAGGGTTAATAAGAGATTTACATCCAAGATTTTTAGGAAACCCACATATTCAAATGCCTTTCTCCATTATACAAGCTCCCACCCTTATCATCAGAAGAGAGCGGTCATCAAAGGACAACTTGTCAGGGCCGCAAGGATGGTGACCCTTGATTCAGACTTTTGGAAGAATGCAATTTATTAAGGGGAATGTTCCTTAAGAGGGGCTACCCTTTGAGTTTAGTGGGTCAGCTAATTAGGGAAGTTCAGTGTAAAAGAATGGATGAGATATTTAAACCACTTTTGGTTGGTTTGGGTGAACTTGAACATGTGATAGGAGATAGGTTGATGGGGAACACAATTGGAGAGGAATTGGTTCCCATACAGGTAGATGATTGTTTACCACTTATTTGTGAACAGAATACTATGTTGGAATGCACCTATATAACAATTGATAATGAACCCCTGCAACTGCAAACCACTAGGGTCAATGCAATTGGTTTTGTTACCACTTTTTCACTGGATGCACCTCTATTGAGGGATATATTAATAAAAAACTGATGTTTCCTTCATGAAGACACATCCATTCGAGATAAAGTGGGTGATACACCAACAGTGCTTTTTAGGAGGGGGTGGAATTTGAAAGCATACTTGATAATTGCACATCATATACACACTCCCCTTATCATGGCATGTCTAAATGTGGGCATTGTCAGTCTGCAAGTATATTAGCACCAGCAGCACTTTTACAATACAAAATCATTGCTTTTTAGTCAAGGGGAAATTTAACTGTGAATCAAAGGGGGTTGTTTATTTGAGTATGTGTAAGCTTTGTCCATCTTTTTATATTGGAAAGACTGATGGATGTTTGAAGCTTAGGATTTACGAACATATTTATAATATTAATAAGATGACCTTGAATAATGCTTTGGCTAGGCATGTGAGTTTGAACCCTACTCATGAATTCCTGGTTCTAGATATTGACAGAGTAACAGAGAATGATAGAGTGGGCCCAACATAATTGAGATTAGAGGAAAAAGAATTAGCCTGGCAGCTTAGGCTTAATGCTCATACACCCCCAGGGCTAAATGATACCTTATCTATTAAGTATATGCTGAAATTAAAATCTTTATTAAGATGATGTATTTATTTTTGCAAACATATATTTTTTGGTATACATTTAATTAATGATTCCTGATGTTTTTTGGTTTGTGGTTTAAATTCCTGTGTACGCATATATATACACGGGTTTATACAGTTTTAATATAAAATATTTTTGATACATAGTTTTTAATGATTGATACAATTATATATGTTGTAACCTGAGTATGACATTGCTTTTAGTGAGTAATAATTTGGGTTAGCTTTATGAATTTATTATATTTGATGAATTTTATTTATTTATGTTTCACCTTTAGGCTGTTGTCAGTTTAAATGTGGGCAGGGTTTGTCCAATGTGTGTGATTATGTCAGACTTGCACAGTATTTAAACTATTTTTTGTATTCAACTGTTTGTCTGAAGAAGTTTGCTGTACATTAGTAAACGAAAGGGCTTACATTTAATTTACCTGTGGTTTTGAGCCTTCATTTTTCAATACTGCTTATGTTGCTTTAACTAGACAAGATGGTATTGGATGTATTTAGTAAGTTGGATGTAGATGACTTTTTCTATTTTTTATCCAAGGTAGGTAGAATGGAGATGGGATGAAAGTATGAGCTATTCTCAGATTTTAGTTGTTTTGGCAGAGGTTTGACCAGTGCTATTTTCCATATGTGAGACATTGAAATTTTAGTTAGGCAGAGACTGCGAATATAAAGTTGAGAAATGGTATGGTAACCTTTGCTGTAGTGTATGAAACAGAGATCAAGGTTATCGGACCCTGAGGAGGCTTCAGTGGGAAATTGTTCCAACAGGTCTCCAACGTCTTTAAGATTTTATTTGTGTAAAGTAAAAGGGTTGTATGAATGAGAGTGGAGAAGGAGGATGCAAATAATTTCTGACCATGCTGGTCAGATGTTTCCACTTTTGGTTTCAGAATATCATCAGGGAGCGAAACACTAGACACCTCTGTTGCATTATCCAAAACTGAAAATATATGAGACATGGACTAAGAAAAAAAGTTAAGATTGCTATGGGATTTTTGAGAATCTGTAGAATTAATAGAAAATTGGGATGCATTAAAATAAACTTCCAGCTGACAGTGTTAATTAAATCAAAATGGCTATTAGAATCTGATAATAAGAATATTTGGTTTGCTTGCAACAGACAAAGGAGTTTCAAGAACAAAAAGAATGCAGTTAATTGATGGTAAAGTAGATGTGTTTCTCCAAACAAAAAATAAAGTAACAGAAAATCTGGATAGACTTCAGGAAAATAACTACAAAACTATGGAATTTTGATAACTTACCTAGATCCCAGAAGTACTTAAGTAAGAAACTAAAGCAAGAACATTTAGAAAGGGAAGTTGTGGGAGTAAGATGCCCTAAACTAGGAACATTAACAAGAAGCCCCAGAAGAATTTTAAAGATATTTTAAGGAGTTATTTGAAGACTTTTATGCAGGACAGCCCTGAACAGAGGAATGCGATGAGCATTTATAGAGATACCTTAAAGTGATTGACCTGAAATAGTTGCAAACTGAACAGGAAAAAGACTGTTAGCACCTCTAGGTATTGATGAATCCAGAGAAGAAGAAAACAAGCAGCAGTTACGTAAGTCACCAGGATGTGACAACATCCCAGTATACCAGTGGAATGTAGATATTAAATTTTAATGGAAGCCTATGTTTTATCTTTAACCAGGTATTGAAAAGTACGGGTATCTCAACGTCTTAAAGGCTAACAAAAACAGTAACCTTGGTTAATCCAAGAGAAGGAAAAGACCCCACAAATCTTAGTATTGAGAAAATTCAGTGCTGAACTATGATTACTAGATATTTATTGGAATTATTATTGGTTCTGATTGACCTTGCACAGCTGGGCTTTGTAGGATGGAGACAAATGTTTCAGAGTGCAATTAAAATTACAATGTTACAAACGGATGCTAGGGCAAGAGGAATCCCAGATTTAGTAATAAGTCTTGATGTAGAAAAGCTTTTGACAGAGTTGGCTGGGAGTTCCTGTTGGAGATAATGAAACCATGTATTTTTTATTGAATTTACTTAGTCTGATTTTAGACAGCTATATGAATTCTTCAGCAAAAATTAAAATAGGTGGATATAACAATTAAATCCTGTTTTCGTAAACAGGGGATCACATCAAGGTTCCCCAACATCATCTCTCCTTTCTGCCTCTTTGCTAGAACTGTTGGCATTACATATTAGAGCCTTCTAGATTCAGGGCTGTAATTGGCCAAATCAAAATCAAAATAATGCTTTTCACAGACAATGTTTTACATCCTTCAGCTATAACAGATCAGGATGTTCTGCTACTGTTTCAAGAACCTGAAAGTTATAAAACCTTCCTGATTATAAAACAAATGAAGTTGAGAGTAAAGCATTAACACCTCATTACCATCCAACTTATACTATGATGCAAAGCCTTCCACATTAGTGAGGACATAAGAAATGGTCAGCCAGGGGACTGATTGACCATTTTTTTTCTTTATCATTAGAGAGTCACACGAAGAGGCATTTGTATTGGTGTCACTTACACAAATGCCCTAAAACTGATACATGCAACTCTTTACTGCCAGAGCAGTAATGGTAAATTTGTAACAAGTCTTTCTATAATAGTTCTTCTGAAAAAAATAAGAAATTATGTTTGGAGTGTAAAGCATAATATATATATGTAGCTATGGAACCATGTGTCAGTCTAATCATGCCTAATGTCATTATTACAGAGAAAACATGAAGGAAACCTCTCCTCCTTTAGTGAAGAAAATCTTCTTTTCCTGATGGGTGATCTGTTTGCAGCTGGAAATGAAACCACAGCAACCACTTTGATGTGGGCATTACTACTGATGATGGCTTATCCTGACATTCAAGGTATGATGTCTTAAATATGTACAGAGACACAAAAAAGTTACTAAGTTACTTTTCATAGTCAATAGAGAAGAAAAAGTAATCTTTTTATCCAATTTTCCCCATTTGTGTAGTTAGTACCTTTCAGTTGCCACTCATACTGTAACATTTTATTGCATCCTTTGTTTTTCATTCATTTAAGTACCAAGTAGCCAATCAGGTGAAGCTGTGTAATTCACCCATTCACAGTTTTACTAAGCAGTAAAACTGAGCTTCAAAAAAGTGAGCATGTACACACCTCTATAAATTGAGCGCGTGTACCTTGGTATAAAATGACTGCATACATACTTAGCTTTCCAGTCAGTGAATGGTCTTTTCTCAGGCAACATTCTGTCTATAAAGGTAATAATGTTTTCAATGCAGTCAGAGTCTGTGTGAGCTTCTTCAAAGTATGTCACATTTCCTAACAGCCTCTATATCCTTATTCCTGTATAGACAGTAGACGTGAAGATATCTCCACCTGGGGTTCACCAGCAATCTGTACAGGGATAATATAACATCAGTGCTCCTGTAGGTGTATTATCCAACATTGTACTGGCCCTCTCAACAGCTTTCTTATTCTGAAGGTGATGATTAATTTCTGCTGTTACCATACCTCTCAACCTGGAAACATCAAAACTCTGGACAAGGCCCATGAAAAATAGGTACAAATCTGTACACTGATTAACATCACATTTGCATGTATAATTATGTGACCCCGCCCACTCCGATGGAATTGTAGGATACTGACTTTGAAATGCAAACTGAAGAACAGACAATCAAAATATGGTACCAGAGTCCCCCTGCAACCATTCCAATGTCGCATTACCTGTCTATTTTGCCCCATTTACCATAAACACTGTGTGCACACTGCTTTTCTTCTACAATGATTATTTGGATTTTATTTTTACATTTTATAGCACAATGTACAAACACTAAGACATCTGCTAAACAAAGCAATACTGTCTCACAATGAAAATAGACTTGGCATTAAAACTTCTCTGCCATTGAAACTCACATTCATTGAAACAGTATTGAAACCCACACACCACATCCAAAAGAAAAATGGTTTGCACCATGGTCCATGCATTTGGGATACACTCAATTTATTATCAAGGTAACTGAGCAGGAGATTAAAATAATATATATATATTATATATATATATATATATATATATATATATATATATATATATATATAATATATATATTTTATCACTGAACTATGAAGAATAGATCATATCAAAAGCAACAGTAAAAGTCCAGCAATGTGAGGAAAAATGCTGACAATGCCACTTTAAGAAAAAAATCAGACAGCTGCTTACAAGGTATAAACCTTTATTCCCTTCTTGACAAAAGTAAAGAAATAGAGACATGTCCAGGAAAGCATTACTGTTGTGTTGTTTTGCTTTTTTTACTCGCAAAGCTACAGCAGGATAGCGTAGTGTTTCACTGAGTAGGAGAACTACACACTGACATTTTGTTTCATGCTGCTTTTTTCCCCTTCTTCAATGGCACCTGCTAAGTAAGTAAGTAAACATCGTGGTCTACAAGGCAATGCTAAAACTGCAGGTTATCAGTTTTCTTAAAAAAAGATATTGATTAAAAATTCCTCATGGTGAATACTTTCAAAATGTATCCTGCTGGGTTTTGAGTGAGTTATGCAGTGCTTTTTTTTGTCAATGTAATCTGGTGCTGTTTTACAGAACTAATGACTAGTGATGCTTTTCTTAAGGGCATTTCCCACCATCATGTTTCTTCACATGCACATATACAGCAAAGACAAATTATAGTAATCCTCTCAGTTTTCTAGACTGCCTCGTCACGAGCAAGATAACAAATAGTGTAAACCTTAAGAATCATCTAACACAAAGTAAGAATATAAACAGTGACTCAGATGTAGAAAAATGAGTGTAGTTGCTTTAGTCTGGTTATGCAGTTGTGTAGTAAAGAGTACAGGTACTCAATGACAAAGATGAAGTGGAATGTGTAGTTTGCCTTGATACTACAAATTATTTTACTAATTGTATATGAGTGTAGACATCTTCCTTCATTAACCTATAGATACATTTTAGCTCTTATATTTATATTAGTAAACAAAACATGCTTGTCTAGGCTTTTTTAAGGGGTGGTTTCCTACCTGACTTGCTCCCGAATGCCTGAATGCTGCAGCTGTTAACTTGAAGCCAAAGAAAGCCATTTGAATAAAGAGCCAGAATCCATTTGAAACATCCCATTCCTTCCAAAGCTAATAAGAATAACCCAAACCGGCAGATAAGAACTACTTAGAGCACGCAAGCTGTTTCTGAATAAGAATAACTACTGAAAGCAAACTGGCAGATAGAGCGAGCTTAATGTTTGAATAACTACTGTTTCTATAGCACTAAAACACTCATTTGAATAACTCGCTAACCGCTCGCACTTCCAGATCATGGGGAAAGCTGGAAATGTGCCCTTGAGCTCAGTTCTGACAGGCTGATAGCCCTGATGGAGCTGACATCATTGTGCACGTGATGACGTCAGCTCAAAAAAAAAAAGCGGGGGAAAATGAAAAATAAAATAAGAAGCAAAGCTGGGAAAAGTTGGAAATGGAGGGGTGCCACTCGGGAATCGTGGCACCCCAGTATTTGGACCCCAAAACTTGGTAAAAACCGAGTTATTCAGTACGGTTGGGAGGTATGGCTGTTACTACCACACCAATCTCTTTTTCATGATTTGGGTTGTTTAGAACAACTTTACCCAGATGATATTTCACTTTTGGATTATTAGATTCCAAGTGAAAAACTTTACACCTCCCTGCACTGGACATTAGATATCACTTCTTAGCCTCCTCTCCAATCTCCTCTGACTCCTTGGAAAATTTAGTTACGCATTCTTCACTGTCCCTTCATGATAGTATTGTAGGAGATAGTCTAGTCTTCTTATTAATGACTCTCTTATATCATGTGTTAGATTCAGAACTGTCTGTGATAGAAAACAATCTGTTGTTATTTAAACACAGCATTCTAGTATCTACTGGTCAACACAGGAGTTCCTCAGGTATCTGTTCTTGAACTTTCCTTACCACAGAACAAATCATGTTGGTTAAGTTAATGATTTCAAAATTGATTTTCTAATTACAGCTGAACATGATTTAGATGATGTAAGTGAATACAAGTAAAATGGACGAGTTCTACAGGTTTGAGCTTCAGTACTGATAAATGCTGCATCATATATTTCAAAAGGCCTAATATTTTCCACACAATATGTGTGAATAATAAGTGTTTAAAAATAGTTGACTCTTAAAGTTCTTGGTGTAGTTATTAATAGTGACTTTACTTTTAATGAACATGTTGACAATGTATGACCTCAGGTCATGAAACAACTTAGTTTAATGATGAAAAATCTTACTATAAGAAATCTAGAATGTTTATCAGAATAATATAAAATGTATATTAGACCAATACAAGAGAACAGTGATAATCTTTGTGTGTATAGTAAGGGGCAGCTGAAATATTTAGAAAGGGTACAAATAATACTTACATAGAACACATTATGGTCTACTGATCTTAGCTGCACTGACAGATGCAAAAACATTAAATCTTTCGACCATTCATTATAGATATTAATGTACTAAATTAATTTTGGCAAAAAATATAGGCAGTATCAACTATTACAAGTCTCTTTACAAACAGAAAGAGAAGGAGAGATGTTGGGCTACTCTCTCTTTGCAGCAGTAGTTATACGCTTTCTACAAAAAATGTAGAACCATGCAGCAATAGCAATACATAACAGTCTGAATACCTGCACTTTTAAATAAATTTCTCCCTATGATAAGGAAAGCAGAAATTAGAAATACTTTTAAAGCTACATTAGATTATTATTTTGGTGACAGGGTCTATGACCTGCATTTGTTGGAAAAAGTGTTTCTTGACAGTCTGTAAAGATCTAAAATACTGAATTAGGAAACTTATGTCTGATACAATGATGCCAAGTACACTCATCCTTAAAATAGGCCCTCTGGAATGCCATTAAACATTTCTCTTTCTTTTGAGAGGGTATCTATAGCAATTTTTGCTTCCTACCACCCATCCATCCTTTTACCATTTAACCAACTTCTCTCCCTCTCCAAGTCCTTTCATTTTGCCTATCAGTCATCTTTGAAAACTGAATTACTTTACAGTTGTAATCTGGGTGAGGGTTCTTTTTTTAATTATTGATCGATGTTAATTGATGTGTTGTCTAGTATAACATGGAGTGGATAGGGTAAATGTGCTATTCTGATAAAGTCCCTTAAGATATTGGGTATAAAAGTGCTAATCAAAATAGTGGCTCAGTGGTTGTCTGATTGACTTCAGTTTATTGTTTATTTCATATTTCATATAAGTCAGATAGATGGCCTACTATTCACCCTATTCAGCTGTGACCTAAAATGTAATGGTTAAAAAGTGCTGTTAGCTTCAGTCAAGTATTAAGAAATTCACAAAATAAACTTACAAAACCAAGATGGCACAGCTTATTGACTCAAATTAAGTAATAAGAGAATAAAAATGATAAAAACACTGTTACAATCATACGTTATTCCATAAAAATAATAACATAGTAGGTGCTTTCACCTCAATGGATTTCTTTAAACTGTGTAGCATTAACAAGCCAATGTAATCCATACAATCAGAATCTTCATTAAAATAGTGTAACATGTTTTAGTGAGCCAGTGCCCATCTTTAAAAACAAAATAAATAAATAAATAAATGTTTCCATTTGATACAAACAAGGGAAATGGCAGGCATCTAGTTTTAACTGCCAATAACCCCCACCCCCCACTCTAACAACTTTCAGTAGCAGTTTTCCCATAAACACACTCAACTTTTATAAGGACTGCAGATTTGTATACCACATATTTACATTATGATGAATGTTTGCACAAGACATGTTTGTTGTTATTCACACTCACTGTATGCATATGCTCATAGATCCTCTGTTTCAGTCTATGAGCTGAGTGCCCAGTATAAAATGCAGTACATTTGTTACATAAAGCAATTTAAATCACATTATTAACAGTACAGGAACATAAACCAGGTATAAGATAATGCATGCCTTTCACAATCACTGTCTACTTTTGTTTATAAATATTATGTATGTACAATACATTTGAGTACCTTAGTAAGGATAGAATGCTAATTAAACAAATATGGATGTCTTCAGGGGTAAGGTAAGCCTTACATTCTGATAAATTCTGACCTGTTTAAGCTGCTAGCATTGAGAAGAGCAACTGTTACAGTTTCAGTGGGTATTTCCAAGGTGGGTATATTTCAAGAAGACAGACACTGGATCACACTAGAAAGATACTCAAGGAATAATGCCCAACAGCATGTGCATTGTGTGGGAATAAAAACACTCCCTGTTGGTGGTATCATCTTAAGGGTAAGAAAGTTGGGTTAAACATACATTTACAGAGGAAAATAAAACACATGAAGGCAATCAATTTGGTTAAAAAATGGAAGAGGGGAACAACCCTCACTTTCTCCTTTATTATAAAATAAAGGCCTGTCTCTATTAAGGCTAAAGCAATAACCTATTGCACTACGTCTATCGTTTTTATCTGTTGCACATGGTCATGTGACCTCTCTTGACCTCTCCACACTAACGACGTCAGTGTAAGAGTACACATACAATCATTCATTCTCTTTTATTATTATCAGCCAACACCCCCACTTGCTCTTACGCTGTATACAAATACATTTTAAGAACATATTTTGGATAACTTTTCCTTCACATTCCAAATACGTAATACATGAACTTTTCAAGCTTCGATTTCGTAGCAGGTTTAGTAAAGATATCTGCAACCATGTCCATTGTCGGGCAATATTCAATGCTTATTTCGCCATCATTAAGTGCTGACCTAACAAAATGATACTTAATGTCAACATGTTTACATCTCTGTCGGCTTACTAGATTCTTCGACAAAGCGATTGCTCCTTGATTGTCCTCAAATATTGTTACTGGCACATACTTGCACTCTCCATCCATTCCACTCAACAGCTGCACAAGGTACAAACTCTCCTGTGTTGTTGCTGCCAATGCCATGTACTCTGCCTCACATGTAGATAAAGCCACCGTTTGTTGTTTCTTTGATTTCCATGAAATAATAGGCTTGTCTCTATTAAGGCTAAAGCAATAACCTATTGCACTACATCTATCGTTTTTATCTGTTGCCCAGTCTGCATCACTGTATGCTACAAGCTGAAGTTTCCCTTCACTTTTCTTGTAACACAGCTCTCTGTCCAATGTACCTTTTAAGTATCTTAACACGTTTGGCTAGTGTTAAATGAGATTCACTCGGTTGTGACAAATATTGTGAAAGTTTACTTACAATCCAGCTAAGATCAGGTCTCGTGCTTGTCATAACATATATTAAACTACCCACAAGCTCACAATATTTTTATAGATCTGTAGATTCACTGTCACATTTAAAGTTTGTTTTTTGTTCAGAAGAGGTACTTCTTACTTTACAATTAGACATACCAAATTTCTCAAGAATTTTTGTGATGTACCTCTTTTGGTTGATCTGTACTTCACCACTATTCTGGGTAAAGTCAATGCCTAGAAAATGTCTTAGCTTTCCCAGATCTTTCATTTTAAATTTAGCTTTGAGCATTTCTTTTACATCGTTTACTGATTCATTGTCACTAGCTGCTATAATGAGATCATCAACCCATATAATTAGGACTGTTTTCTCATTTTCAGCCTGTCTAGTGTATACACAGTGGTCTACGGGGTTTTGGATAAAAGTATTTTCACAAAGATAATCGTGCGACATTTTGTTCCAGTTCAATCCGTACAATGACTTATTCAGTTTACAAACCAATTTTTCATCATTTGATTTCTTTTCAAAACCTTCAGGTTGCTCCATATACACCTCACAGTCAATAGGAGCATGTAAATGGGCTGTTTGTACATCCATCTGGTGCAACTCTAAATCATACTGAGCTGCCATCTGCATTAGACTTCGTACAGATCTCATACGTACAGTTGGTGCAAATGTTTCATTATGGTCTATATCAGCAACTTGACTGTAGCCTTTAGCCACATATCTAGCTTTGTAAGTCTCAGTATTATCTGCATTGTCTTTTACAGTGAAAACCCATCTACCCCCCACTGCATTTTTATCTTCTGGCAGTGTGGTGAGTGTGAATGTGTTGTTTTCCTTTAAAAACTTAAGTTCCTCCTTCATAGCTTTGACCCACTTCTCCGAGTTAAACAAAGTCATGGCTTCTTTAAAGCTCTGCGGCGTGTTGCATATTAGTCTGTAACAATAGTCAAGATTAACTGACACATAATTGTCATTTTCAACTTTACACTTGTAGTCCTTCAAGTATGCAATTGGTTTTCTCTCTCTTTTAGAGTAGTGTGTATCCTGCCTTTTCTCTTCTTGCCTTATTTTTGTGTCTCCTTCATTTATTATAGATTCAGTGTGATTCACCTGTATTTCTTTTGTGATTTGACTGTCAGCTTTTGATTCTGACTTAACATGCACACTTCTTCTGGTATTAAAATCTTCATCCATCACTTCTGGATCTGTCTGAATCTGGCATTCAGCTACATTCTTAGTAATGAACTTGACTAACCTGTGTCTAAAGACCCTTCCTGTGTCAGGATAATAGACCAGATATGATGGTCTGTTTTTATCATATCCAATAAAAATCCCCTTATCACATCTTGGGTCTAACTTCTTTTTATCTTGTCTGTATGCATAACACACTGATCCAAATTCTCTCATCCTTGAAATATCATGTTTCTTTCCTGTTAGCATGAAGAATGGGGTCTGCCCCACATGCCTGTTGTAACATCTGTTGTGAATAAAAGCAGCAGTCATTACAGCATATGTCCACAACTCTTTAGGTAAGTCACTCTCTATCAGCATACACCTTGCCATTTCGAACAGTGTTCTCCAGTTTCTCTCTGCTGTCCCATTCTGACGGGGTGAGTAAGGTGCTGATGTTTCGTGTCTTATAACATTTTTACTCAATAGTGACTGAAAGCCTTTCGACATCAGCTCAGTGCCATTATGTGATCTGATACACTTTACCTTCCCATAAAGGGCTGAATCTGCAATAAAATTTTCAGTCGCCTTGACTGTATCATTCTTGGCTTTCAGAAAATAGACAAATATCACACAAGAGTAGTCATCAGTAAATGCTAAAGTGTACTTAAAGCCATCTTTTGCTACTGGTTCAATTGGGCCTGCCAAATCAGTATGAACTAGTTCAAACACAACTTTTGCTCTTGCATCTGGTTCTCTGTTTCTGCTTTGTACAAATTTCCCTTGCATACAGGTTTCACAATCTAGGTTAGGTTTCTCAACTTTACCTTTAATTTTCATTCCTTTTACCACTTTTTCTAATTTTGACACATCTTCGAAATTACAGTGACCTAGCATTTTATGCCATGCTTGAATGTCATAACAGGTCTGAGATGCATCATAATATATCTCACTATCGTTTTCTTCATCATATGTGTCTAAATAATAGAGTCTATCACACTCAATTATGTCAAACCTGGTGCCGTTTTGTAGATGAGTTGGTCCCGGCCTTGTTTAAAGTTGATCGAGGTTCCCTTGGACGTTGCTGCCTTAACAGAAAAAATGCTTTGTGAATATACAGCGCCCGAATCATCATCAACTTTACTTTGCGCCCCTCTGTGTTTAGCAGCCATACCTCCACATTACCTCTCTTCTGTGCAACCCCACATATTCTAGTCCCATCAGCTAATTCCACAATGTGTTCTTCCAGTTGGAAAGTTGCATCAAAGTGTTTAAACTTTTTCAGGTCATTAACTATGTGTGACGTGGCACCAGTGTCCACCATTAATCCCTTCTGTTTTAATTTACGAATCTGATGCTCATTTATTCTGAAGACAGATGTGTGATCATCTGCGTCAGTTGCTTGTTTCACATTATCTTTCTTCTTTCATCTACAGTTACTGTCCCTGTGGCTAGAGCTTTTACACAAACTACACCACTGTCTCTGGCCTCTATATTCTTTCTGGCATTCTCGTGCCTTGTGTCCCTTTTGGCCACAGCTATAGCATATAATCTCTGCTTTTACTCTTTCCCCAATGCCACTCGCTTTCATAACATTATCATTACTTACGTTGGCATTAAATTTCTCAGTATGTTCATAACTTCTCAACCTTGTTTTGAACTCACCAAAGCTCAGCTTATCATCATCTTGTGTGATGTGGACTGCAAGTGGCAACCCTTTCAGAATCATTGCAATTAGTAATCCATCATTGAGTTTCTCCCCAGCATTTCTAAGTGCCGTAATGGCTGTTTCAGCCCTAATAATAAAGTCTGTGACACTTTCACTGGCAGCCTTCTGGAGGCTTGTTAATTCAGTGTATAGGCTAATTACCCATGGCTTCCCTTTTCCAGCATAATGGTCTCTCAGGATCTGAAGCGCTTCTCTACCATCGTCTGTGGCTTCTCTCATGATGAGGGACAAACTTTTGTCATCTAAAAATTGTATTAGTTCTGCATATGCCTCCTCATTTTTCTCATTGCCGCCTTCCTCCTCATTCTTGTCACCTTCTGCGTCCTGCTGCACTTTTCGCAAAATGGCATCTTTCAGCCCTAGCAAGTGCAGGTGTCCCAGAAACTTTGTCTCCCAAAACTCGTAATTCTTTTCATCTCCATCAAAACATAGTCTATGCCATCGACTTCCTACTTCCCTCCTGGGCCCATAACCTGTTGGCGGTATCATCATCGTATTAAAGTCGGGTTAAACAAACATTTACAGAGAAAAATAAAGACACGTGAAAGCAGTTAATCTGGTTAAAAATGGAAGAGGGGAACAACCCTCGCTACCTCCTTTATTATAAAGCACATGGTCATGTGACCTCTCTTGATCTCTCCACACCAACGACTTCAGTGTAAGAGCACACATACGATCATTCACTTTCTTTTATTATTATCAGCCAACACTCCCAGATGTGTTATGAGGCCCAATGCTGCAGGCTGAAGGTGTTACCACCCCTGGAAGAGTGTTATTTCTCTGATAACGCCCACCCTGGAAGGTTTTATTGTATTTAAACAATGGGCTGCCTTTTAAAATGTTTTATATTTTCATTAGTATACACTTATTCTTGATGTAAAATAGTTCCACTGCCTAATGTTGGAGGAAGTATTTAACTATCCACAGTATATGTTATTTAACACCATCCCCCACTCTGGAATTATAGACAAACTCACTAAACTAGGTATAAATCCCTATGTCACAAGATGGGTTGCCAACTGGCTCACTGACCAAACCCACACTGTGAAAGTAGCAGACTCTAAATCCAACTTCAGACCAGTGACAAGTGGAGTACCACAGGGTTCACTCCTAGGTCCTCTCCTGTTTGGTATCTACTTCTCTGAAGCACAGGCTAACACAGAAGGTCTTTGGCTAACAAAGTTCACAGATGACTGCAAACTAGGAGCCATAATCAAATCTCCTAACAATGTGTACATCCTACAAAAGGGCCTCACTGAGACAGATGCCTGGTGTCAAAGCCATGGCCACAAGCTCAATGCCAAAAAGTGCATTGTCATCACTTTTGGTAAAAACTCTGTACCCATAAACTACCACATAGGTGGTAGTCTACTTAACACCGAAAGTGTGATAAGAGACCTTCTATGTGGCACACCTCATCACAAAAGGTTTCTCATCCAGGAAAAAAAGAGGTCATTGTTCCCCTCTACTCATCACTCATTAAACCCATTATAGAATACAATGCCCCTTTTGGTATGTACCTCACAAGACATCTACAACAACTGGAAAGGCCACAGAAATACTTCACAAAGAGGATTACCGGCCTAAAACAGATGCCCTATGCAGACCATCCCAAAAAACTCCAGCTTTACTCTGTCACATATCGCCTACTCAGAGGCGATCTCTGCCTAACATACAAAGCTATTTCAAACCCAGAGCTGTTGGACATGCTCCACGTAAAGAAATCCCAATCCCTCTGAGCTACATGCTCTAGAGACCTAAACCTTGTCACCACAATAAACAGAACATGCTGGAGGGATAGATTCCTATCTCAGAGACTTCCCATACTCTGGAACAAACTACCTATCTATATCAAACAAAGCTCCTCATTAGCACTCTTCAAGAAAAATCTTGATGATTGGATGGGTGATAGGAAATTCACCTCCGGGATCAGTTCTGTGACTCTACTTGACAGGGGCACAGGAAAATAATTTTCTTGGGTGGCAAAAGCCAGGGTACCATTTGGCTAGGCTGATATAGACCCTAGGGCCAATAGCCTAGTACCTACCTATGAACTATTTAATGTCATAGTTTCTAACGAGTTATTTATTTTGTGCATCTTGAGCTATAGTTTAGTAAATATAGTTGTATACCTTGAGGTAACATTCTACAATTTCTGTTTCCACTTCTTGACTGTCTGTTGCACTATTTTTAGTTTTATGCTCATTAAGTAGCCAAGCCACATTCAGTGGGTATACAAATGGTGTTTATTTGCTTTTTTCAGACTCTGCTTCCATCAAGCAGTGGGCTTGTTTATTTATTGGGCATTGCTTGCATATAAATACCCTGCTTGAGAATGTTCATTCTCCAGTCAAGTGAAAATGTACAGGTCACCCATCCTTTAGCAGTTAATAATTCATTTTCTCTCACCAAATATTTGTCATAGAGTTTAGCATCATCCTTGCAGGTGGGAAGAATACTGCTCACAGTAAATGTTTCCAGTTTTATCTATCTGGCACTTTGTAGGCTACAGAATGGTTGCTGCCTTAATGAAAATTTTGGAAAATCATTCATAGTGTTATTTATTTTCCTGGTGATGGATATATGGTGATGGATATATATATATATATATATATATATATATATATATATATATATATATATATATATATATATATATATATATATATATATATATATATATATATATATATATATATATATATATATATATATATATATATATATATATATATATATATATATATACATATATATATATATATATATGAGGCAAAGTGGCACAGCAGATAAGATAGTGTTGTTACTTCACAGCAACAGGTTTCCTGGTTTGATTCTCAGCTGAGGCACCTTTTATTGGAGTCTTTATGCCCACCCTGTGTTTATGTGGGTTTCCCCCTGGTGCACTGCTTTCCTCCCACACTCCAAAGACATGCAGTAGGCAGATTGGACACTCTAAATTGGCCATAGGTGTTTGTGTACATGTGAGTGAGTAGTGTGGAAGAACTACCATGGCAGGGCTAGCCACCCGCAGTGTAAACCTTGGCTCTAGATGATTGTCACTGTTGAAGTGACACCCTGACCCCATGTACAAAAATGGGAAAAAGGGTTGTAGATGGAAATATATATATCCCATATATACCCAGCAAGAGGTTCTCTGGTTCAGTTCTCAGCTGGGGAACCTTATGTGCAGAGTGTCCATGTTCTCCCTGTGTTTGTGTGGCTGTGTTTCTTCTGGGTCCTCTGGATTCCTCCCACATTCTAAAGACATGCATTTGGAGTGTTTCTACCCAGGCTTCCACTGAAAATAGGCTTTGTCCATGTTGGACTTTCATGGTCAACAATTGTTAAAAACCTACGACCTCCCTGTGCACCACTCCAATGGCAGGAACATACACCCCAGTGGCATCAATCACATTTCAAATGCATTTCCTTCAACCACTGACTAATACCCACTCTGCACTTCCCTCATGTGCAAACTCATTGTGATCTGTGTCCTCACTGTGTACCGTTGACAATCACAGCCCCTTTGCAACAACATCCGTCCCTACAAATACCACTTCCTGTGGACCACCAGCTGATATGAATTCAGTGTTTACCTATTGTGTGGCACTTCAGCAGCTGAAATGTCCATTGTAACACCACCATCTGCAAAGAAAAGAGAAATATAAGTCATCTGAATCCATAAAACATGTTTGCACGCACCTGCCCACCCTCTGTATCAGGTCACAATTAGGTAAGCTATGCACCCAAAGTCACATCGCATCATGTACTTGTTCCTTAATGACTAACCCCCTCAACCCCTTGCTTCTCCCAACTCAGATCGCTACAAGACAGATGTGTCATCTAGCGCACCTTAATGCATGAACACGTGCCTACAACCACCTACAAGCATGTGCACTGAAGACATACTCCACATTCCCCCTAGGCACACATGCACAGATGCTACTCCAGCCAAAACCTTAACAAAGTGAGAGGAGATATGTATCTCCATTACCTGGCACCCTGACCTTACCTGTACTGTATATTCGAAGCCAAGCTAACACGTTTCATCTGCAAAACGTGCAGGAAAAGGCACACATCATAACCTTTAAATCCCAATATGCCATGGCCAACTATATGAATCAAATGTCACTCAACATGCCATCTCCAAATTAAGGAGACCCCCCACAATGTGAACCTTCCCACAAAGACCTAACAAATAACCCACTAACAAGGAGTGCCATTTAATGGTGACAAGGCCATGTATCCATGTATTTCTTATGAATAGCTCCAAAAAAAAATGATGCCCCCTGCAACTGCACCAGTCAACCATCATTACTAGGAATCATGTCCTCAGCCATGAGCCACAAAACACACACACACACACACACACACACACACACACACACACACACACACACACACACACACACACACACACACATGCCATAAGGCAATATATGCAGATGCCTTCACTTTATGTACCAAGACAGAGGAAAGAGAAAATGTTTAAACTAAAGAGTTTGTTCATGCTGATGCCACCCTCCAGCAGCAGCTATCCCTATTCCTAGAGAGCTGAAACATCCAAAGCAATGAAATGATAAAAGAGACACCAATGGGAATGATGTTTAACTCACTACTACCATTGTGACTAAAGTTTCTCACCTACAGACAGCCTCACTAACCCCTATGACCATAACCAGTGCCACCAGAATCTTGAAAGGCTGTTAGAATAGGTTCATGCCACCATGCCTTCGAATAACATGAAGTCCGCAACACAAATGTCCACCATGATCCCCACAGGTCCAGCCCCTGCCAATGTGCTAGAGAACCCCAAGCCCCATGAAGAGCAGAGAAAATGTATAGCAAAATCCTGGACACCCAATAGTCATGGTACAACCCCCACATGCAAACAAATATTGTGTACCACAGAATTTCCGCCCACATCCTAGCAAAAGATTACTGTATTGACTGTAACTCTAATTGGTTGAGTGTCAAAAGCTGCCAACACCACAGCGGCATACCTCTCAACTTCTTAGAATAAGAACTTAGAACAAGGCAAAAAATACAAGTGGAACAAAGGCCAGAGGTAGGGACAAAATGTTGCCCTTATCAAATTAAAGGTGACTGAAAGTCAAATGCCATCATTATATATATATATATATATATATATATATATATATATATATATTTTTTTTTTTACATACTATTGCTCCTATAAACCTAGAAAGGAGCCAGTGGATGTAAGTTTCCAAAAACCTTTTTTTTGTGCAGTCACTCGATCTCTTCCACTTCCATACAATCAAGCCTCGTGGAGAAATTACAAATCCAGTAAAAAAAAAAAAAAAGAAAGAAAAACAACAAAAACTGTGCTGATACAGCAACTCAACACACTATCTGCTTACCGGATCAACAACAGAGGACTCTGAAATGAAAAACTGCCAAATGTCGCCTGCACAACTGTGCTACCATCTAGCCAACAAGACGCTATAATATACAAACATGAAGATGAGACCTCCACGTATGCCAGTTTAAATAGCCCCCAATCCATCAAATGGTCCCTTTTAAGCAAAAGCAACACAGGTCTATGTGTCCAAAGGCCGCTGCCCATAGGCAAGGGGCACTTTTTCCTGCCAACGGCTCACCAGCAAACACCCACCAAAGGGCACCCAGCCTACAGTATGATTCCCCAACCCCTGGCCCCATAATCAGCCAGAAGCAACCCTGCTTGATCCATTCAATACTGCCTCACACACAAGCAAAGAGTTCACCACCCTGCAGCCAAGCCATAAAATGCACCCCAGCATGTTTTTTATTTTTGTTTTTTGCTAGGGAAGACTGAGTCATAATCCGAACATTCTACAGAAATCTTGATTGTTGAAAAATATCTCACTACTGGCTGCCACTAAAATGCGCATGCACAGAAGCTCTGCAGCCCGCGAAATTATACAACTCAAGGTGACAATCTTTCCCATCCCCTTCAGGCATTAGTCATTCAGACCCACTAAGCCAGAGAAGAAAGAAAGAATGGAGGGAAAATAAATAGATAAATAAAAGTGTCCACAATAAAACAGTCTGAAAATTACATGTGGATTGGATGTCCTCCTGAAAATCGGATCAACACAGGCACAAAATAAACCATCCACGACCACACACAAACCTCCCTTATTGCTAAATATAACTGGCACAATCTCACAATCTGCAAAATGGCACAGTCAGGATCTACAGAGCACTCCAATAAGAAGGTGCACCAGCCATACTTCTAAACCTCTTACAACAGGAATGCCACAACTAACCTAAAATGACCAAACTGGACACATTTCAAATTATGCTCCCACCGACTTAGAACATTAATAAAATCACAAGTTTTGCACTAACATGAATTCTTCACAGAGCAAGGAGCCCCAGACTGAAATATCCACCATTCTTTCTGATAGAAAACCACCTCATCTTGACTGGCCACAACAAATGGAGTAAAATAAAGCAAGATCTGAATCTTCTGTGAAATCTGTCTGGTTAAGAGGTATGCACTCCATCCATGAACCCCCACTACACAAACCACTTAATCGCTCACTGAATAAATAAACCCAACTGTTTCCTGACTGTACCCCCCTTCTCCCCAGCTGTTGTCACTTTTTGTCTCACCATAGTCCCGTCCTTTAATGGAAAAAAATACATAGACCTCCCTACCAGTCAAACACCATACCAACCATTAGCCTGAGGCCTACCTATACACAAAATACCAAAAGTCATCTCGGACACAGAACCTGCACTTAGCAAGTCCACACCAAAATGTAATTTCTTACCCAGTTACACTTGCATAAACCCCTTAAGCCTCTCCCTAACCATGCCTCATTTCCTCCCAATCATCCATCCTCCTTTCCATTTAGCCCTCCCCCCCTACCTTCACACTCCTACTAATATATTTACCTAACTCCACTTTGAAGATGTCCCTGGACCAATTGGTTCCTTACCAAACCTCATTTATGTTTATATGTTCATTTAAACCTGGCACTTTATCTGCCAATAAACATATCTGCTATTCAGTTTCTTTATACTCTAACAGGGTATCATAGTCCTCTGTTAATGTACCAATAGGTACCCTATCTAAAACAAAAAAGGTAAACTTCTTAAAATCATTACATTCCTATGTATGTTTTGCTAAAACATTGTCGACATCTCTCTTCCTAATTGCATAATTGTGTTTGTATATTCTGTTTGAAAGCTTTCTACTAGTCTTGTCAGTAGTACTGCTATGTACACTATGCCAAAAGAATTACAGTTATAATACCCCCTTACCCAGTAGGTTTTATTCAGGCTACTTTTGGGTACCTATGATGTGTCCATAATGAATCTGCAAAATTTACACTTCCCATGTTTGAAAGTTCCAAAAATGTCTTTATTGGTATACATGTTCCTATTAGAATTTTCTAACACTGTTTCTAACTTGCTGCCTCTTTTGTATGAAAATATCGGTTTGTCTGTTATTATTTCTGTCATTCTCTATTTCCTAAAATTATTTTCAAATGTCCATAATAGTCTGTTTTATTTTCCCCGTATCCTGGGAAATAGGTAGCAGAAATGCCCTACAGAGCTTATTGAACTGGCTTCCACATCTTGTTTATTAATGCCTTTTCCTTCTTTCAAGATAGGTTTAAACCTCTCATTTCGTTTGGATATTACTTCCTGTGATATTTTATCCAAAACCTAATGTCTTAGTCTTTTTCTAAAAACAAACTCTTTAACTCAGTTACATCCCTTAAAAAAATCTCTTCATCGCTGGTAATCCTGCATAATATGATAAACTGGCCTCTCATGTTCTTGTATTTTATGAAACTGGGATGCTGAGTCTGTCTGTGCAGATAACTGTTGGCAAATGTTTCTTTCCTATATACACATCTAATGAAAGATTTCTGTTCCATATTTAAGTGCAAAGTTATGTCTGAAAAGTTCACTACAGACCCTTTACTATTTAATGTAAATTTGAGAAATCTGTCGATATATTCAGATCTTCCAAAAATTCATTACATTCTTTAGTTGTACCTTTCCAATAAAAAAAATCAAACACTCAATAGTAGTGGTGCAGTGGTTAATGTTGTCACTTCACAACAGAGGATTTCTGGTTCAGTTCTCAGCTGGGGTGCCTTCTGTGCATTGTCTTTATGTTCTCCTTGTGTTTGTGTGGGTTTGTTTTCTCTGGTACTCTGGTTCCCTTCAACATTCCAAAGACATGCATCTGGAGTGTTTCTCCCCACGCCTCCACTGAAAATAGACTTTGCCCTAGTTGGACTTTCATGGTCAGCAAACGTTAAATAAATGGTTGTAGTTTGTCACGTTCTTAATAATTATTCTGCTGCCTTCATCAGCTGGGTTTCTTTATTTGCAAACTCTTTAAAGCAACCCTTTCACTGGTCATTAAATTAAAAAATATTGCACAAAACTCTCATGGAAGTAGAGTAAATATGTACTTAAGTAAGCAGTTTTGTGAAAGAGGGCCATCCAGTTCTGTGTTTAGAGATGCTATTGTTTTCATTATACCTGTTTAATCACTTCTTTTGTCTAAAATCTACTTTGTTTCCAAAATTGTTTAGTCATCTAGTCTGAAGAGGGAAAATGCTGCTGGAAGATCATTTACCATGTGCATTTGTTTATAACGAATTATTTATGTAAAACTACATCCATCCTTAAAGAGGCCACAAAAGTTCCTCACCAAAAGGATAAAGGGTCTCAAACATCTGTCCTATGCTGCCCGACTGAAAGAACTCCAGCTCTATTCAGTGCTCAGAGGTGACCTTTGCCTAACATACAAGGCCATGTCAAACCCAGATTTGATGAATATGCTTCACCTCAAAAAATCTAGATCCGTCAGAGCCACAAGGGCGGGAGACTTAAACCTCGACACGGCTATTAATAGGACGTGCTGGAGGGATAGATTCATCACCCAAAGACTCCCTATGCTGTGGAATAAAATCCCGGTATATGTGAGGCAGAGCACCTCGCTGGCCTTGTTCAAGAGAAATCTTGACCAATGGATGGGAGATCGCAGATATACCCCAGGGATTACCTCAGTGTCACTGCTCAACAGAGGCACAGCAAAATAATGGGTATAGTTCCCCATACTAAAGGGGTGGCGTAAGCCACAAAACTATGGGCTAGGCTTGTAAATGCCCTCGGGCAGATAGCCTAGTATGAACCTATGAACCTATGACTCACCCCTAATATAGCGCTGGCCTCTTTCAGTTAGTTTCTCCCATTCAGTTGCCCCCCCACCATACCCTGATGTTACTAGCCAGCACAGGAGAAAGTAAATTCCATCCAGATTAGAAATATTGCTTGTTAAAGAGAAGGCATTACAAATAATTATAATCTGATCTTTGTTTTGAGCTTTGATTGTGAGCCAGATATCAGATACAGAATCTAGAAAACATTTAGAATTTTAGTGATAAGAAGGCACTCTATTCAACCACACATGGACTGCAGAAAGCAGACAAGAAAGAACAGTCATATCACATCCTCAGTAGCATTCAGAATGTGAAAAGTTAGCCACGATTACTTAATTGTCAGAACACTGGTCAATTAAATTGTGCAGTTTTAAAGAATTACTAAATCATTAAAAGGTGGTAGTTTATTTGCAATACAATTATTTTAAATGACTGCATGAAACATCTCTACAGTAAAAATGTTCCTTGAATAAAAAAGTTACTACTTATTCATTGTAGCACACACACACTGACAATATACAGAGTAAATTAATAATCTGGTGATAAGGTTTTGGGAGAATATTGAACATTTTGGTGTAAGGTAAAAAAGGTCATATAAATGGTTAAACTATTAGTTGGGCAAACCATGTGAAAACAGCAGTATTAATAGCTGTTAGTGTGAAAGATAATGCAAGCCATCTTCTGCTTTTTGCTGTTTTCGAGTTGTAGAACTGTTTTGCAAAGGGTAATTTAGTTAGCTTTCTATTGAAAATTATAATTCTGCACGCTATTACGTTTGTTTTCAGTTGTTGGGACTTATTGATCCTTGACACCCTGCATTTACATTTTGTCTTTTCTGCTTGCTGGGTAAACTTAATCAAACTTTCAGTAAGTCTGAAATGATGCTACAGTCATTTGCTTCCTAAGGATGTGTGTTTCCCTGTCTAAATTTAACATTTTCTACAGATACAAAAAGAGTAGAAGAACTGAGAGTGTGAATATGGGGGAATGTATGCTGAATCTGGGATGACAGTATCTTAGAGGGTTCTCCTACCATGAGGGATAGTAGTCTCAGAGTGTGTAGATATAAACAAAATGAGCGAGGGATGCAGCTCCCAGTGTGCAACACAGAGGTTCAGAATTTGCTGTTTCTGTGTGAATCACAATTTTGTTTTATTTTTTTGAAGGACTCAAAGGATTGAATCTCATGCTTTTAATAGGGAGTCTTAAGTTAAAGGGAAAGAATCAAACCGAGGTTTGTGAGACAAAGCTCATAGTCTTACTTTTAAAATTTTTATTGCCAATTATACACATATTCTTATTCATATTTTATGATACATAAGTGATGACATTAAATGCTGAAGTAAAAACACTGTTAGGTGTTAAATATGTAATAATTTTGAATGGGATATAAAGACAGAAATGATAAACTTGCATGAAACCAGCAATCAGATCATAGCATGTTATAGGACCCCCCAAAAGCCCATGAAACATAAAAATCATGTCCATTTGAGAAATATACTGAACAAACGCTAACCATTACTATATCACCAGCAATACTTAACGTGATTTAAACACTGAAGGAGATTGCTGAGGTATTGACAGGCCTTTACATGGCCACTGGGAGATCAGCCCAATAAAAGTAAAAATAAATAAGAAAAATTACATTTTACTACTGTTTATGCAATTGCAGCTATATTTGTACTGTTTGCAGTTAAAGATACATAGTCATGGGTTTCACCAATCTTGATTGTGCATCTCTAGCTGTTTAGTTTAGGGGAATATTTTTTTAGTTGGCATCTGTAGCTGCTTAGTTTTGGGGAATACTTTTTAAAATTTCTCTAGGCGTTGCTTCACTATTCTTAATTTCTCCAAATCTTTTGGGTTTCTAATACCATGACAGGAATGGACCCCATTCCTAAGTCAAAGTATGATTAAAGTTAATGAAATTAGTATTGTTTCACTCTTTGATGTCAGCCAAAAGTGCTCTTTGCAGCACCCGCAATGTGCCCAGTAATGACTCCTTCTACAATTTGTATGGAGTTACATGTACTGGTGAAATATCTAAATATGATTGCAGATTCTTTTTTATAAGACCCGTTGCTCTTACTACTACTGGAACTGTCTGGGTATCTTTCTTCCACATTGCTCTTGTTTCTGCCTGCAGATCCTGATATTTTATGACTTTGTGTCTCTCTGTACGCAACACACTTTAGTCACTGGGTGTGATGATTTCAATGATCAATGCTACTTTTGTCTTCTTTTCATGGACAACTATATCCGGTTTTCTAGCACCTATCTTTTGAACTGTTTGCAATGGGTGATCCCATGTGATATAAACTTCATCATTTTTCTGTGATGCTTTGTGGCTTATGTTTCCAGTGTTTTTCAGCCACTTCAATAGCATAATGGTTGCACAATCCCCAATGCAACAGTCTTGCCACATTATTATGCCTTTCAGTATACAGTCCTTCTGCCATTAGTATATCACACCCAGCAATGGGGTGTGCGATTGTTTCCAATTCAGTTTTACAAAACCTACATTTGGCTGTTTCTCCCACATGTTCAATGGACTTTGTAAACCAGCGCATACATAGCCCACTATCTTGGGTTGCCAATATTAACCTTTCGTCTCTTGGTTTGAATTCACCTCTCCTTAACCAATCCTGCGTGAGATTCCTCCAGAAGTTTTTTATACTTGCAACTACATTTATGCATTTTCCACATTTCTTGCCTTCTCATCTGATCCTTCACCTTATATTCTTTCTTTTGTTTTTGGCACATTCAATCGCTGTCTGATTTTTATCTACTACTGGTTTGATTTCCATTACTGCTTGATGCTGATATGCTTCTGCTAGATTAAGCAGAGAGGTCATCTTAGATTTATTCTCCTCATGTTTCAAAACTTTCACTATATTTGGGTCTTGTGAGGTCAGCAGATATGTGTGGAGTTCCACGATTGCAGATGTATACAGGTAATCAATTTCAAGGAGGCCTATCCATCCTTCAGAACGGGGAATATATAATCTTGGTATGCACTGATTTTTATATGTCATTTGGTGAACATGAAGCATCCTTCTTGTTTCTTATCTAATCTGTCCAACACATTTTGGGGCCAGTCAATCACTCCAAAACTGTAAGTTAGGACAGGAAGAGCAAATTGGTTTATAGCTTGGATTTTGTTCCTAGATATCAGGATTAATTTAAGTCTTCTAAAATATTCCTTACTAAGTTTTATTCACGTTTGTTTCTGTTTTATTGTTGATACATAATCAATTCTGAAATATTTGTACACTCTCTCTTGCTAAAGTTCTTTTATATCACATTATTGTCCAAACTGCTGTTTTCCTGGTGCTGCAGTTTTCTTGCTTTAAAGGTTGCTTTTGCACATTTATCAAGACCAAATGACATTCTTATATCATCTGAAAAGGTTTTGACAGCCTGCAGATGTGCTTTCAGCTCCTCATCAGATGAGCTCCATGATTGCTCCATGGGGCTGTAGGCATGAGAGGAAAGGCTTTCATTTTCGGGCATGTGAGGGACATACAAATGGACATTGCAAGGATGACACTGTAAGTGCAAGTGAGTTAAAATTAGCCTATGCCAGTGTCACATCTGTTTTAAAATAGATCCAGGATTTTTTTTCTCTCTCTTTCTAGAATGATGCATTCTTCTTGGACTGCAGTAAAGTACTACAAATGAACAGATCAGGTTGAATTTTCCTTTAATATCAGTGAACATCATGAACACACCTTTGTAGTTTTATATTCCCTAAATAAAAAAGGAGGATCGTTGATGATGATTATGATGATTCCCATTACAAAAATGGCTTATGCAGTCTCTGTGTTTTTTTTTAATACTGAGATCATAGCTGTTACTAAATCAAATCTTTATTGTGTTCTAAAATAAATGTTTATGAATTGTGGTTTTATTTATTAACATTGTGTGTAAGTTATCATTATTATAGTTTGGAAAAAGGTATTAGTGTAGGTTCATTTGCCTATGTAGTCTGTGCATAAAATGCTGTGCTTATTGAATGAGATAACATTGAGTGCAATGTTGTACCCCACTGTGTAAGAACTTTTATGAATTGCAAAGGGCATTGATGCACCTTTCTGCAGTACTGGTCCTATTCCATGAAGCATAATGTTTATGATCAGTACCCTTAGAGACACAGTATACCAAATAAAACATTTTCAGAACCTTTACAACAACTACTTGGAAGTGTTAGTGGATGATACTAAGACTTATTCAAATCCATTTGTTTATAATCATATGTAGTGTCAGTGGCACAATTGATAGCATACTTACTTTTGGTAGAGAAGGCTGTGGTTTCTATTCCCACACCAGGTAGATGTATTATTGACATTGCAATATGGCACGAATGGTGTGCTGTCATTCATATGAAGCATTAAACTGATGCTACATCTGCCTCAGTTGGTGATATAGCAAGTTGATATAAAAGATCCCACGTTACCTATAAATAAGGGTAAGAATGGTTCTCTGATGTCCTGGCCGAATTTCCCTCAGTATTATAAGGATCAGCTTGGGTCTTCCCTGAAAAGAGACTACAAACCCAGTGGGGCTAGCCCAGTCAACAAAGAATAAATAAACAAAACTCATTTCGCATGTAACCAGCACTGCTATGGGTAAGACTTTGTATACTTTGTATACTGCATGACTGTATGTCCTTGTACTTATTATATTCTTCTAACTAAACTTTAGATACATAGTCTGCACTTACAGTATTCATGGAATTGGGCAATCTTATCAGATGGTTATTTATGAATTTTTTTTGTTTACTTGTTTGTTAATTGGGTAAATGCCCACTGGATACAAGTGTCCCTTTTCAGAGCTGACCCAGTAGCACTGTCTGATTAAGTAAACTGCTCAGAACCACAGAGTTTGTAGTTTGAAATTTTGGGAATTGAATTCATGACTACAGTATGAAACCCATTGGCTTATAACCTTAACCCTCTAAGGGTAAACTGCCAGAAACAAATTTTATTCTCTTGCTCTTTTTTCATTAATATTTCTGTGGTTGCTGTAAAATATACCCAGATTAGAAAATGTGGGAGCTTTGAGCTCTTCCTGTTTACATTTTCAGTGGATATGGTAGGAAGCATTCTGCTGCTTCACCCTCCTTCCCCCAAAGATGAGTATGAAATGCCAGTCTTTAATGTATGAGCAATTAAGCATTAATGACCATTTAAGTATTACCTCCCCCATTTTGTACTAGGTATACAGGCCATTATCATAAAGAATCCTTGGCTAAAACATTATCGTTTGTATTTTTCCTTTTTCATAATTTATTTTTGTATTTCCAATACAATGTCAGGAATGGACCACATTCCTAAGTCAGGATATGATTGGAGTTCATTAAATTAATATTACTAAAATCTTTGATATTTAGGTTCATAGATTAATACTAAGCTAGCTGCTCTTGCGAGCCATTTTAAGCTTAGCCAATTATCCCTTGGGAGACTCAAACCCTGCACCTTGTGTTTGTAAGGCAAACACCTTAACCATTAGGCCACCCTCAAGAGGACTTTTCTCAACTTCCAGAATAGCTTCCTTCTGTGGTTTATAGTAAGTTGCATGTCTTGGGAAAATATTTAAGTACACTAGAGAATTCTTTTATTAGCCCTGTTGCTCCTACTTCTGTTATCTGAGTGTCTTTATTACACATTGCTCTAGTCTCTGCTTGCATACCCTGGTATTTTTATGACTTTGTTACTCTCTGTAAGTAGGACATTATAATCACTTCATGTACTTATTTCAATGATTGATTTTATTTTGCATCTACTTTCTTAACTGATTGTACTAGAGGATCCCATTTAAACAAAACTTCTCTTTAGTAATGTTTTGTGGCTGGTTTCCAGTGCTTCTCAGCTTTTACAATTCCATTGCTGAGAAAGCAGGCTGGGCTTATCTTAAATTATCAACAGGCAGTGGTGGCTGGTGACTTCAAATCAACGGGGGGGCTGCAAGAGACAGCTGAATGGGTGAGGCCAATGGGAAGGGGTGTGACCAACTAGAAAGGGGCAGAGCTATGCTGAAAACCACAAAAACTGGGACTTTAATTAAATATGCTGCCCTGGATACCAAACCATCATTATGAGAGTCCAAACAAGACAAAATGAAGTGTAGAAGAAAAAAAATATGTCAATGCATTGGCAAGGGAGCCCGCAGGAATTTTTGCAGGGGGGTGCAAACCCGGAGCACCGCCCCCAACTCCTCCCCTTCAAGGCACCGCCCCCAACCCCACCCCCTTCAGCCCTCCCAACGCGCACACACGCAGCCATTCCAGTATCTCATTACTTGGCTATTTCTCCACAGTTGCCATAAACACTATTCAAAACTCTGTGTGCATACTGTTTTATGCATTACTTCTGCAATGATTACAGATACTTGGTTTTAATTTTCAACTTTTATTTCAAATTTTAGGGCCTCAGGGCCAATAGCCTAGTAACCTCCTATTTTATAGCACAAACACTGACAGACATTTGCTAAACTTAAACAAAGCAATAGTCTTACAATGAAAACAGACTTAGCATTAAAACTTCTCTACCTTTGAAACTCACATGCACGGAAACAGCATTGAAACCCACATTCAAATAAAATGCATCTGGCCAGTGGCAGGTTAAGGTTACCTTTGGACTGTTTTCAAATCATAGGCCCCTTGCACACATTTCAGAACCATACATAACTGCTTTGATTCACCTTCCTGATTGTATTAATTATAATATACAATAACTGAATTATATCCCTTGTTAATATAGCACCACTTAGAGTGTGTTTTATAGTTTTGAACATTTTTCCATTAAGCAATGAAACAAAACATATGAACCAATAATGACAAATTGCCCAATTCAGAACATTTCAACCATAAAAGACCACTTAAACGTCTATCATTACAATCTACCAATATCAGTCAATATGCATAATCTCTGCAGAAGTAAAAGTCATCTGAATAATTTCACATTAAAGAGATCTGAAACTAATGGAGAGGTTGTTGCTAGAAAACAGCTTTATATTTCAGTGTTTCATCTACAAATTCAGTGCCTACTGCCCTTAAACAATAAATTGCCTATGTTACATTTAAAAAATGCTAAGCTTGTATATTGCAATAGAAATAAGTGGCAAGCGGAAACACAGGTTCATAGTTACTAGGCATCTCATCCAAAGGAGGACTGCAGCACTCCACCCCTTAAAATACACATGTGGTGGGAGTAGAACCTACAGCCCTCTACATTAAGATGCAAGTATGCTACCTACTGTGCTAATAAGACTGTTTTGAACTTCTACACCACAACAGTGATACCATTTGCTAAACAAAACAGTTGCACATTTTAAGCAGACTTAGCATAAGCAGTAGTAAACTTCTCTTCCCTTGAAGCTCACAATTCCTTGAAAATAAATTCTACCTGCTGACTTTAAATATGGCATTTCACTCTCTCTCAAACACACACACATACCTCAACCTCCGTGAAAATCTGTATGGTTGAGAGGTATGACACACACATACATACCCGACCTCCTTAGAAAGTGGATAGAACAAAATTGTTGCATTAGTATGCATTTTCTGAGGATATGAAGTCTAAAACTCAACTTCAGTCTTCAATGATTTGCCAGAAAAAAGACAATTTTATGAGAAACAATCTGAAAATATGAGGCAAAAATCTGGATAATTGTGAGGTATAAACCCCCCATACACCCCTCCCCTCCCTCTTACACACACACACACACACCTTTTAAACACACACACACACACACACACACACACACACACACACACACACACCATAGGCGCCAGAAGCTGTTAAAGGCTGGGGGGGCGGAGGGAGACAGGGGCACTTAGTGAACTAAAAAGGGTAATTTTTTATAACTATTTGCTACCACAGCATAGGTTCACTTGGAGGACATTTTAAGCTTTGCCAATTCCCTTTTGGTGCTTGAATTAACGATTTCTGATTGGTCTTAGCTATCCCCATGGCTGATAATTGTATATTAGCCCTAGTGAGAACAACTGTGATCATACCATAGATAATTTGAGGGGGCCATGTAAGGGATACAGCATTTAGGAACTGCCTCCGTCCATTAGTGGCATGAGGGGAAACCCTGGAGTACATTTTCTATTACCCATCCTTAGATCCAAGTTGCATTTGAATATGGATGGATGAGCTTTGCTTTATTTTTATGGATAGTCTGTTCCAGCAGTGGTAGTCTGTGATATAGATCCATCTCCCCACAACATTCAGTTTAGATATCTGGACTGAGTATTTCTGATGCCATTTGACTTGCTGATGTTCACTAGGTCCATCTGTATTATGTCAGAGGATGCTTTGTATGCCAGACATGTCACCTCTAAGCACTCTGTAGGATACTGAGTATAATAATAAATCTTTGAGGTAATCCATGCAAGACCTATTGTTTAGGACTTGTATCCTTTTAGTAAGGTATCTCTGAAGATATTCCAATTGTTGCATGGGGCTGGACAGATACATGCCAAAGTGAGCATTATACAAAATGATTGACATAATGAGAGCTATCTAAAGGGGGACAACAACATCTCTAGATCTAGTCACAATCAATTTGTTTATAAGCTGTGCAATATAGAAAGGCTTTATGATGTTGGGCACATGTTGGTCAAAAGTTAGGTCACTGTACACACAAGTTCCCAAATGCCAAACAATTGGATCAGTTCTCAGAGAGCATTTTCATGATTTTGACACCGGTTATTATTTGGTTAAGTCATTTGGGGATTCAATAACTTCTAGCTTGCAGGCATCTCAAACTTAGCTGGCCAAAGCTCTTTGGTATTTCCTTTTACTTTTGAGATGTATATGCCAAACAGAAAGTCTCAGCACCAAACCCGGGGGGACTCCATTGGTGACTGGTCTCTTCCCCTGTTTTGATCTCCTGCATCCTGTGAGCCAAGCTGGCAATGCAGCTGGCGATGTAAGTGTTTGCTCCTACATTATTCATCTTTTGTACTAAACCTGAGTAGGGGATTGTATCAAAAGGCTTGGCCAGGTCAAGGTAATATGGTGTAAACTTTTACCTTCATCCATTGCTTTGATAACAAGTCTCATGTCCCAACACCTTTGCGCAACGGTTCTTGGAATTCATAAATTCCAATGCCCTGGATCAACTAATCCATAGTCCTACCAGGGGCTCCAATATCCTAGACCTGGTCATTACCAACATGGGAAATCAATGCTCCATACCTATGGTCACCCCCTCGTTAGTCAGGTCTGACCATAAGCTAATCACCCTTAACATCCACATCCCACCCCCCAGTAAAGAAACCACCATAAAAAACTTCTCCAAAGCCAACTTCATGCTACTCAAGTCAGAAGTGACAAACTTCATGACACCCATGCAGACGGGAACTGAAAGTTCAACTGCTGAATCCTACACTAATGCACTGTATGAGCACATCCACTCATGCATGAATCGTGCCATCCCAAATAGACCCAAGATGCTCTCCTCCAAAAAGGGAAGCCAATCTGGAGGTCACCTGCAATAAACAAACTTTGCAACAAAAGAAAAAAACTGTTGCAGAAAAGAGGAAAATCCCAGAATGCAAAAAACTCCCTTACCAGCCTCAGTAAGAAACTGAGATGCCTCATAAAATCCTCCAAAGCTAGTTACGAAAATAAAATTGCCAAAGATTCCAAAGACAACCACAAAGCATTCTATAACTATGTCAAGAATCTAAATGGCAATGCTCAGATCTGCTCTGAGCTAAAACAGAATGGCATTAAATATACTGATCCAAAGGATATTGCCAATATCCTGGCAGATCGATTCAGTGCCAACTTCACCCCCCTCTCACCCCCTAAATGGCCCATCTCAATACCGGAAGATTGCCAAATTCCAGTAATAACGGCCACACAGGTACAAAATGCACTCTCTAAAGCCAAGAATACAGCATCCGTGGGACCAGATGACATCCCGGGCTGTGTACTACATGAACTACAATATGAACTGGCACCTCACCTAAGTGTCATGTTTAATCATAGCCTCACCTCAGGTTTCGTGCCCACTGAGTGGCGCAGAGCTTCAGTTATCCCAATCCACAAGGGGGGATCCACCTTGGATCCTGGAAACTACCGTCCCATCAGTCTGACAAGCCTTATCTGCAAGGCCATGGAGCGTATTATCATGGAACTTATAAACAAAGACATTGGCAACCTTCAAACACTGGACCCTACCCAGTTTGGGTTTGTGAAGGGCCGATCTTGTCTCCTGAACCTGATTGACTTCTTTGAATCAGTCTCCAGAGCCATGGACAAGGGTAAGGTGGTCCACACAGCCTATCTAGACCTTGCCAAGGCCTTTGATACCATCCCCCACTCTGGAATCATAGATAAACTTACTAAGTTGGGCATTAATCCCTATGTCACCCAATGGGTTGCTAAATGGCTTACTGATAGAACCCACACTGTAAAAGTAGCCGACTCCAAATCCAGCTCCAGACAAGTGACAAGTGGAGTACCTCAGGGTTCAGTCCTGGGGCCGCTCTTGTTTGGCATCTACTTCTCTGAAGTACAGGTCAACACTAAGGGACTCTGGCTAACAAAGTTTGCAGATGACTGCAAACTGGGAGCCATTATTGAATCCCCAAATGATGTGGATACTCTACAAAAGGGCCTTACAGAAACAGATGCTTGGTGCCAGAGCCATGGGCTCAAGCTCAATGCCAAGAAATGTATTGTTATCCCCTTTGGGAAAAAACATGTATCCATGAATTACCATATAGGTGGCAGTACACTAAACACAGAAAGTGTGATAAGAGACTTAGGGACACAGGTGGACAGTGGTCTCACCTTCGATAACCACATCGCCACAACAGTCAGGAAATCCTTCTATGTGGCACACCTCATCACAAAGGGCTTTTCATCCAGAAAAAAGGAGGTCATTGTCCCACTGTACTCATCCCTCATTAGACCCATTATAGAATACAACGCCCCATTTGGTATGTACCTCTCAAGACATCTGCAACAACTGGAAAGGCCTCAGAAATACCTCACTAAAAGAATCACAGGCCTAAAGCAGATGCCCTACGCTGACCACCTTAAAAAACTCCAGCTATACTCTGTTGCATATTGTCTACTCAGAGGCGATCTCTGCTTAACATACAAGGCCATGTCAAACCCAGAGCTGTTGGACATGCTACACTTAAAGAAATCCCAATCCCTCAGAGCTACACGCTCCAGGGATCTAAACCTTGTCATCACAATAAACAAAACATGCTGGAGGGATAGGTTCCTGACCCAGAGACTCGCCAGACTCTGGAATAGATTGCCCATACATGTCAAGCAGAGTGCCTCTTTGGACCTCTTCAAGAGGAACCTTGACGATTAGATGGGAGAAAGGAAATTCACCCCAGGGATCACGTCAGTCGCCCTGCTAGACAGGGGTCCAGGAAAGTAAATAATGTGGGAAGAAATAGCCAGGGAATTGTTATGGCTAGGCTTGTATAGGCCCTAGGGCTGATAGCCTAGTACCAACCTATGAACCTAAGAGTAAAGCTTAACATTTTCTCATGATTTTGAGCCTTTCACACTTTCCTCTGGGCTGTTTTCAAACATATTTTAGGGCCATGCATACATGTATGCATTCCTTGATTCACCTTCTTGATTGTATTAAATTATATTCCTTGTATAATACAGCACACATTAGACTTGTTAGAGTGCATTTTAAATTTATTGTTTAAACATTTTTCCAGTAGGCAATGAAACAAACATGCATTAACCAATAATGACAAAACTGCCCTATTCAGAACATTTCCATGATAACAGTCTACTTCCACACACAACTGCATATTAAATTTATTGTTTGAACATTTTTCCAGTAGGCAATGAAGCAAAATGCATGCACCAGTAATGACAAAACTGCCCTAGTCAGAACATTTTCATGATAACAGTCTACTTCCACACACAATATATAAATACAGAATCACAGTAGTGTAAGCCATAGGCATGTTGGCTACAGTAACCTTTGTGAGATACTCTGCAGGTGTGGGTATGTCTGTCTAACAGTGTACAGCTTACTGTGAAAAAAATCAGTACTTAAAATGGCAAGAGCTCTGTATCATATATAGCAAAGCAGCAGTCAGTCCCCTGCACACTGACATATAAAATAAGCTCTTACTAATCAAATATATTTCAGTAAATTCTCAGCTCCTACCTGCATTATGCATGCAATGAAAATGTTACCAGTCTGGAAAAAGGTGGGGTCTACAACCTTGAATCTTGGGGGTACTATAAGTAATTATAGCCTGCTTTAAAAGGAGCAGTCAAAAATGTTTCACCTTTTTTATTCAAGAAATTTGGGCAAAGCCAAAAACAATGGACAGAGTCCTAAAAAAGGAACAAATTTTAAACATTCTTTTTTATTTGTAAACCAGGTAAGCCTACTGAAAAAGGTAAGGAAAAATACCTGCCCCAAAAAAATGAAATGAGCAGCTGCAACTGTCCCAATACACCTTGCATTGGTGTGCTGTGTTTTCATAAGTGGTGTGCATGTTAAAAGAAAAAGCACTTGTTTAAATTGGAAAAAAAGTTAAAAGAAAAACAGTTTGTGGAGCAAACAGCAGTAGGTATCCAGCTTCTTTAACCGGGCAGCATATGGCATCTGTTTGAGCCCTTTGATCCTCTTATGAGGTACTTTTGGGGTCTTTCCAGTTGCTGCAGGTGTCTGGTAAGGTACATCCCAAAAGGGGCATTGTACTCAATTATGGGCCTGATGAATGCAGAATAATAATAGAAATGATACCATTCATTCCACTTGGCAGCATTTTTCTTTCATGTACCAAACATAGAATGAATAGTGAGTTTTGTAGGAGGTTGAAAAGACATGATTAACCTCAAGTCTTTTCATGAGACTGCATTTAAGTTATTGTATTTTTACACAACCTCACATTCTTTCAACATCTCAGTAAGCCTCAAAAAAGAGCATCACAGAAAAGAATGACTTGTGTATTTGTTACTCATTCCACTATAGAACACTGGTGGCACTGAAACACATGCAGGGTCTTATATTATTTTAAATCCAACAGCAGCTATAAAAATACAACTTTGTGAAGCACTCAAATACTTAAAATGCAGCTTTGTTTAGTTTACCTAAATACCAGAAGGCTATGTAGTGGAATAACTACTCAAGGGAAGGAAATCTAATTTTAAATCCTCAGACTCTAGCACTAATAGAAACATGATTCAAGTAATACTCTATGGACTTGAAAGGTGCAAGGAAGAATAAAAAGTAAAACCAGCTTAAGATTCACCAGCTCATTTATCTGATTTATTTTTATACTCTGCATATAAATGACAGGGAACTCCCATTTATGCCAAAAGTATATTTTGATCCCAGTGCATAGACGTTAAGAAAGTATATCTGTGTACCTTATATCTTTTGAAACATCACACATGAGCCCACACAGGATGCCATTTACTCATGTCTACCATTCTGTAGTTTGAAGAACATGCTGATTGTGATATTGTCAGACTCAATAATTTTAGTACTCCTTGGGAACCAATAGAGTTAAATGTTTTGACCAAGCATTTGGTTACTTTCAAGTCATTCAGACCCAGGCTGAGTCTGGAAGTTTAACAGGCACTGGTACATGACAGAAATTAATTAAATGCGCCCTATCCATTCTCCTCTCACAGACACAGACCTTAACTAGAAAAATAATTATTTACCATCATATATGATTTAGAAGCATGCTCGCTCTCAAATGGGCATGAACCCACAAGAGTATGTACATGTGCACACACACAAGCTCACACTACTCTAATTCACTGCTTACAAGAATTAAAAAAAAAAAAACACTTTTAGACACCAGCTCATAGAAGTTATTGAGTGTAAGCTCTAGTCTATTAAATGGTACTTCCTAAAGTGTCTTCCTTCTGTAGATCTATCAGTCAAAATATTCAACTGAACTGTTAAGATTGTTGACTAACCAAATCCTTCAAATAGACATAAAACAAAGGACAAAATACATTTCTGAACAACATTGGCTCTGTTGTAAGGTAATAAAAATAGGTCTGCAGTTTGAAAGTTTGCAAAAGTAAGGGCTGTGAAAACCCAAAAGATGACCAAACAAGGTGAGTGGCAGAATAAAACTCAACTATACAGACAAAAGAACTAGCACTAAATGACCAGACTCCCCAAAAGACCCATACAAAAGATTTGAATAAAACTCAACTATACAGACAAAAGAACTAGCACTAAATGACCAGACTCCCCAAAAGACCCATACAAAAGATTTATATAACTATTGTCAAGATCTCATTAGACCTGCTACACAAAATTGCAATATAAAATGATTAAACAGTCCCTTCAACTCCTCTAAATCTGGAGTATAATAAAAGACATGACAACAAAAAAACATACAGTGCATGCAAACCCCCTTCTTTGTGAAACCCACAATAATATTGTCAGTATATTCTTACCTGTATGTATCTTTTCAAATGTCTACCAACACATAACTTACAATTGCTGTCTAAGAACCTGTATGGCACATTGGCACCCCCTCTTTTTAGGTAACTAAAGTAGTAAACAAATGCAAATATAAATCTCACTCTTTCTAGTATGTATGTACACACACACACACACACACACACGCCAGCTTACTCACTCTGAAAAGCGTCCAGATTCCACAGCACATCTGTTTCCACTCCACTCCATCTTCAGTAAGTCCTCGCAAAAGAAAAACCCGTCAGACCATCAGCAGAAACTGCTTCTAAAACCATCCGTTTCAGTTCCCGCTCGCGCCATGCGATGATGTCAGCATACGTTTCCGCCCATAGTCCACGCTGGAGTCTGGAATTCAAATTCCCGATATAGAAACAGGTTGCAAACACCTGTTGCGTCTGTGCGATGGGACAGGATGCAAAGGGCGCTCTTAAGGAGGAACGCCGGGCGCTCTTAAGGAGGAATGCCTGCCCTTTAAAAAAAAAAAATAAAAAAAAAAAAACTTTTTTTTTTTTTTGAAAATGAAACTAATCCCAACTAGCCGATTCCAGGGGGGTGCAAGTGCACCCCCTTGCACCTGCCTGCGGGCGCCCTTGTGCATTGGCTACATGACAGCTTACTTAATATCTAGATGGAAACAAAAAGGTTGTGAGGCATGAAAAAATAAATTACTTTTTAAATACATTACCGGAATGCCAGTCAAAATCAAGTATAAAAAAACAAGCAGCACTCAACTCAAACCACTTCTCTTTGCATTGCAGTTCTAATTATAATTTATATTCAGCTTTATAAAAGTACCAAGTAACATACTGAAAGTAGCAATCTCTGTGATGCCCCCATTTGTAAAAATGTTTCTTACCCAAAAAAAGACCTACTGCCTGACAACCACTATCTACTTGTTTCATGGGGAAAACATGGTCAAAGTAAAAAATGAACAGCAAACAAGAAACAAGCTCAAGATAAATTACTTAAAGGATTACTACACAGGTTATGGACCACACATAATAGATTGGCATTCTGTTTAGTTTACGGGTAAAGCCTGCAAAAATGACTGCAAGTCTCCAACAAATGTAATGAGCTTCTGAAAATATTGTAATCCTGTCCATTATTACAAATACTGTCATATGCATTTCAATACCTAAGGATTATACATTATCTAGTTATGTAAATATTCTCTGCATGGCAACAACAAAAAGTCTTTCAGTGTTGGTAATTCTTTAACAGTATGCTTATTAAAGTTTACTTGCATCTTACAATCTCAGACAAGCTTACCTGATGGTCATTAAAGCATTGCTACTTAAACACAGGCACTGCAACAACATGCATTTTCTGAATAATAAGAAGCATAAATCAACAGTATAAAATATGACAGAAAACCAAAACATTCTGCAAAATCAAGGACAGATGAAATGCCACTGTAGTACTTGTGTCTACCTTGGATGGGGGGATACTCTGCACACTTACACTGCATAACTGCTCCTTGCCTTGCTTGGACACATCCAGAGTCACTGCATGCGGAAGTGGGGTGCAACAAGTATGTCAAAATTTGAAATGTCTCTGGCTGACGGTGATGGCCCTGACACATTTGTCATACCTCTCAACATCACCGCAAGAAATCTAGACAAAGCCATAAATAGAAGTGGGACAAAGGCCCAAAAATAAGGACAATTTTTAAATATTGCTCTTAAAAACTTAGAAAGATAATAGAATAGTAGGTCTTGCATTACTATGAATTTTCTGAAGGGTATGAACTCTGAAACTCAAATGTCTGGCATTATCTTTTAATTTAAATCTTTAATAATTTGCCACTAATTTGCCAGAAAAAAACACAATTTTATGAAAAACGGATCAAAAATCTGATGCAAAAATATAAAATAGCCACACAATAGAACAGGGAACCTGTCAAAGAAAGGACACTTTTTTAATATTAGTACTGTTAAGTTGAACAGTTGACAAAATAAGAGAATCCACATGCATTTCTGAAATAAAAGTAATCTATTACTTTGATCATTGCAATTATTTATTAATTGCAAATCCTCCACATTTTCTTCCAAAATTGCCATTTTGCAGAGGGATTGTTAGGGGAAGAGCAACATTTTGAGCCAGATTCGGGGACAGTTGAGAGGTTTGGATATACCTAATTCTATAAAGCGATTTGCACATACCGCTCAACCTCTGAATGCAGGAAATCTGGACAAGGCCAAATATACTGGGGGAATATACAGACAGTACTAAAATTGCTCTTGTATAACCTTAGACAGTTGATAGAACAATAGGTCTTCCTTTAGCATGCATTTTTCTGAAGGGTGTGAAGTCTGAAACTCAATGTCTGTCATTATTTAGTGACCATTCCTAAATGATTTGCCAGAAAACCACAAATTTTATGAGGAACAAACCAAAAATAAGAAGCAAAAATCTATCCATTCTGTGAAAATCTAAACAGTTGAGAGGTATAGCTCAGCTGGGGCTCTCTTTGAGTTTGCCACCCTTCCCCCTCACAAAATTATGGTCGAATGGGGCCTTCTCCCTGCAGCCATTCCAATGTCCCATTACTTGGCTATTTTGCCCCATTTGCAATAAAAACTGTAATGTGCATACTGTTTTACTTCTATGATGATTTGGATTTCATTTAAAAGTTTTATTTTACATTTTACAGTACAAACACTAATAGACATCTGCTAAACAAAACAATGCGTTCTCACAACAAAAATAGATTTAGAATTAAAACTTCTCTGCCCTTGAAACTCACATTTATTGAAACAGCATTGAAACCCACATTTAAAGAAAATACATCTGGCCAGTGGCAGATAGAGATTAACTTTGGGCTGTTTTCAAATCATAGGCCCCTTGCATATGAACATACATGTGTTCTTTGATACACCTTCCTGATTGTACCTGATTGTATTAAATTTTATTCCTTGTACAATACAGTACAGTTGTTAGAGGGCATTTTAAATTTATTGTTTTGAACATTTTTTCTGTAAACAATGAAACAAAATGCATGCACCAGTAATGATAAAACTGCCAACATCATAAATTTGAGTTTAAATGTTCGAAGTTATAAATCTTTGAACATATGTGCTAAAAAAAACCCAAACCCAAAACAAACTGTTGTAGGCAGGGGAGCAAGCCCCCTGGACACCCCAGATACCCTGCTTTTTAAATATACCAACTCTGAGACTGCACTACAGTGCAGTAAAAGATAATCTTCCCTTTACCACATTATAGTGCGGTCTTGGAGTTGGTACATTTAAAGAGCGGGGGGGGTGGCCCCCCTTGCTACACCAGTCAGGTAAGTTTCCTTTCTTTTTTTTATCATATGTTCGATGTTTGAAACTTCAAACATTTCATTTTGATTGACGTTTAAAGTTTTCAAATTTCAAACATATGATATAGACCCAAAACTGCCCAATTCAGAACATTTCCATCATAAAAATCTACTCAGACGTCCAGTATCAGTAAGTATGCACAATCTCTGTAGAAGTAAAAGTTATCTAAATAATTCCGCATTAAAGAGCTCTGTAACTAATGAAGTGGTTGCTGCTAGCAAACAACTTTATATTTCATTGTTTCATCTACAAATAAAGTTCCTGTTGCCCATAAGGAATAAATTGCCTGTTATATTAAATAAATGATAAGCTAGTAATATTGCAATAGGGAATGGATGGCAAACTGATAACAGGATCATAGTTACTAGGTATCTCCTCCAAAGAGGGCATTCTCAGGACTGCAGCATCCACCCCCTTTAAAAGTACAACACAGTACAGTACCAGCAATGCATTTACATACTGTGGGAATAGAACCCACAGCTTTCTGCATTGAAAGCAAGTACACTACCTGTTATGCTATTATCAATGCAAGCAAACTCGGCATAAGCAGCACTAAACTTCTCTTACCCTGAAGCTCTCAGCTCCTTGTAAAATCCACCTGACACTCAGCTGTATCTCTCAACTTTGTAGCAGATGACCACAAGAAATTTGGAAAAAGCCAAAATTTATTGCAGGGGGGGCAAAAGCCCAAAAACCAGGGACACATTTTAAACATTGCTTGTATAATCTTGGAAAGTTGCTAGAATAAAATGATGTACTACCGCCATGCATTTCACTGCCAAGTCTTAAACCCAGGACTCTATGCATTACAGTCAGAGCAACATACCACTATGCCAAATCAGCTGTTGCTTGAAAGACAAGAAGACTGAAACTTAAATGGCTATCATTTAGTGAATTCAGTTCTTCCCATAGCTCTCAACCTCTTAGCACAAAACACCTGGACAAAGACAATAATGGGGGAATACAGCCCCCAAAACATATTCAGTCAATTCAGTTCTCATCATAGCTCTCAACCTCTTAGCACAAAACACCTGAACAAAGACAGTAATGGGGGAATACAGTCCCAAAAATAGGGATACATTTCAAATATTGATCTTATAAACTTAGAAAATTGCTAGAATAAAAGGTTTTGTGTTACCATGTACTTTCTGAAGAATATGAAGTCTGAAATTCAAATGTCTGTCATTATTTAGTGAATTTAAAACTCAGAAAACTAACAGATTTTATGAGGAACAGAACAAAAATATGAGGCAAAAATCTGAACACTTTTCACAAGTGGTGGTGGGTAGGAAATTCACGCTCTTGCTGCCTGTATCCAAGGTGCAGGGTTTGATCCTGACTTATTCTCTCTACCCGCCAGGCATATTTAACTGGGGGATTCCCCACATCTACCTGAGTTTGGAGTCCATCCAACTGCAAAAGGCCTGTTTCAAAGTCCCAGCTCTATCCTATTGCAAACTTCAAAGTCCCAGAGCTCTGTTTCCCATGAATGCAAACTTCAAACCTGCAGTCCAAGCAAGCATGCTCTAGCTGCAGAAGTTGCAGTCTGATCCCCTTCCAGTATATGCAGTTGTAACCATATAGACTTCTGAGGCATCTGTAGACTGATAACCACAAAGGAAATAGCCAACACTGTAACAGAACCAGATGGACTGAAAGTGAATCACTGCTCGTACGACAAGGATGTATAAAAGTTTTATTTGAACCCAATCACGACAACAACTCCTGGTTAAGCGCTTTCAACTGTACCACAGTCTTCATCAGAACATTTAAGAGCTATGACAATTTCCTATATATACTCTTCTCCTAATTGCTTAATGACATAATTAATTTAAAAAAAACGCCAAAAAGACTTAAAGATACATTTCATAAAATTCACATATAATATAGACCTACCCATGTATATATAAAAAATAACTTAAACATTTCCATATTAAATACTATCATATTGAATCCCTACACTAAATAATACATATAAAAACATTCTATAATGTACACATATAAATATAAATATAAATACTCATAATATTATAAAATGTAAAGCAATACGTGAAAATTTTATAAAATAAAAAACTAAAACACATATAGGATAATACATACGCCACTACCTATAAGGGTGTATATGGTACATATGGTATATAACCTAATGTTGTAAGTAAATAATTTATTCTAAATGTCAAAAAGGCTGCACTAAAAACATCCACTAAAACTATGAAAATTGTGTAAACATCATCATACATCTATAATTTAATAACAATGATAAAAATGTGCAACTACTATCATGAAAAATTCCAATAAATACAAATACCTATAACCATCCTATGCAAGGGCTAAAAAAGGTTTAATGCTAATGAATTCATTTAAACCCGGTGTTCTTGTAGAGTCAGTTAAGATTTGCCATCTACTCTCATATTGTGCTAACTGCATTTTCTAATTTCCTCCATGTGGTGCACAAGCCACTTGATCAATTATTGAGAACACAAAACTGTGGTCATTACCCTTTTCTAAGATGTGTCTATGCAACGCATTTTTAGTATCACATTTACGTATTTTATATAGATGTTCATAAATACGCTTTTTCAGCTGTTTTTCTGTCTTTCCTATGTAATGTGCATTGCATTTTTTACACATCGCAAAATCTTCAATTGTTATATATTTACTGACAACCACTTACCACTTAAATCATTAGATAGTGTGTGAGAGATGTAGTTACACAATGTTATTGAAGTTGAAGCTCTCACACAAAGCCACAACAAATAACAATCCGGTTGTTATTACTACACAGCACCACACTAAACAAGGCATACACAGGTCAGACCAAACGCAAAGACCTTTCTATGCTGTGGCAAACGTAATATACCTAAAACACAAATGCCTCCTAAAAGTAAACCCAAGAAACAATTCATATCACAATCTGGCAAACACACAACACAGAGAGCACTTATATCTAAGAGTCCCATTGACACAGTTCAAAAGACCATAAGGCAAACCTCCACACAATCCAATATCCTAGACTTAGGTGACTTCATAGTGAGACACACTGATGTACCACTCACTGACCTCTGCAAAGAGAGAGTCACTGTCAGTTGCTTATAAGGCACCAGGATTCAACATCTTTAAGTCTGATTACCATAAATACACAAATAACAGAGTCATAGTGCATAGAATAAGCCTTCTTTAACTATGTTAAAAACCTCTGGAAAAATGCCCAACACTGGGCAGAGCTAATAGAAAATGATATCACATACTTAGACTGAATGGACATTGCCAATCAGACAAATTTATCTCAAATGTCACCTCTCTCCCCTCTAATATTCTCGGATTACATATCCACATTTACACAGCCCCTTAAATCTCTCAATAACAAGTATTTAAGGTGCTATTTTAGCCCAGAACGCTACTTCTATGGGCCAGACAACATACCAGGCTACCCACTGGCCAGTCTGAAACATGACTTGTCAGATGCCCTACAGAGGCTACTTCATATTAGCCTCAAACCAGGCTTCATGCTGGATGACTGGAGGACAGCACTATTTCCTTGCACAAAGATGAGACTTCAACAGATCCAGGCAGTTACCAACTCATAAGTCTGACCAGCCTTCATCTGTAATATGATGGAAAAAAATTATAATGGGATTAATAAATAAGGGTATAAGTAACCTACAAACTCACAACACAAGCCATTTTGGATTCATCAAGGATAGTTCCTGTCTACTTAACCTAGTTGTCTTTTTCAAAATAGTTACTCTAGCAATGGATGACAGCAGATCAGTACACAGCACATATCTAAATGTCACAAAGGTGGTCAATACAGTCCCATGCACAGATATTGAAGATAAACTCTCCAAGCTACATTTAAATCCCTGTACAACTCAATGGATAGCAAACTGTATCACAACTAGAACCAGGGAAGTAATGATGAATGGGTCTTCCTCCTCCAAAAGGTCTGACACAGGTGGTGCACCCTAGGGATCAGTCTTTGGACCCCTTCTCTTTGGCATTTACTTCTCGGAGGTCAAAGTTAATGTGATGGGTTTGTGCCTAAGTTTTGCAGATGACTGCAAACTTGGTGTCATCAAAAACTTTTTAGGTAATGCCACAACCTTCCAAGAGGGCCTGTCCCAAGCAAATAGCTAATGTGAAAACTATATAATTAAACAAAATGTCAAGAAATGTATAGTTGTATCCTTCAGCAAGCATCTCTTCCTCATAAGTATCACATTCACAACATTTCTGAAACTTAATTCTATAGATAGGGATCTGGGAACCTCCTTTTTCATTACACAGCTTATATCAAAAGGTGTGGTGTCCAGGTCTGGAGGTGTAATCATTCTACTGTACTCAAAACTCATTAGGTCACTCATTGAGTATAATGCTGCATTCAAAAATTACTTGTCCAAACACTTGTCACAAGTGAAATGACCACAATGCTTCCTCACTAAGAAAATCAAGGGCCTAAATTATAAAAACTATGTTGACCATCTCAAAGCCTTGTTTTTCCTTCTCTTTATCGTACGGACTACTGAGAGGCAACCTCTGCCTTGCATATACAACCTCAACAGGCCCTATATTGTCAGACCTATTACACATTCACAAATCCAGCAGTGACATAAACATACACTCAAGGGATCTCAATCTCTTCTGCAACATAAATAGAACAGATTGATGAGATAGGTATATATCACAGAGAATTACACATAAAACAAAATATAAATGGATGAGTAATCACAAATCCAGCCCTGATTTAGCACCCTTTTCCCTTGTGGATAAGGGCAATGTCTAACTGTCTGAGCGCACACTTCTTCTGCCTATCTTTAAGTTATTTGTACAGCAAACATAAGGACCAAAAGTTATTATGGGGAAAGTATGGCTAGGCTTCTTAAAGAACATCACAGATCAATAGTTTAGTAAGCACCTATGAACCTATGACCTTAATAGTAGGTATGCAGCAACCAACTAGTTAGCAAAAGAGATGCTCATTTGGCAGTTTTGGAGTCAGGATTAAGACTTTGTCTAGATGAAAAGTTTCAATCCATACTTCTGGGTTTGAATTTTTCAGTCTCCTTTTGCTGAGAGAGCATTATCACTAAACTAGGTAGTGCTTTCATCTAACCACTGATAAGAGGTACTTGTGCCAAGTGGGTTTACCTCTTCAACAAATAAATCTAAAAAGGAGACACCTCATTCCAAAGGCACCAAAGATAAATTATCATTAACCGGGAACAGCTATCACTAATTCTTGTAACAATGCACAAATTAGAAAGGAGCAATTAGCAATAAAATGGGATATGCACAATTCACTGTAAATGCATTTCTTTGACAAAATGTTTTATACAATGAAGTGGTTCAGAGATAGCAAAGTTAATTAAACTGTGAGACTATTTCCAGCAGAAGATATTTCTGTCAGCCATGGCAAGTAGATTATGGACAACCGTATGGAGTTTGTTGCCCTTACAGAAAAAAACAAAAACAAATTAAAAAAACAAAAAAAAAGAAATATAGTGTTCTGTGCTTTGGGCAAAAAAGTGCTGTATTTTAAATAAAATTATGACCTCATTGGTTTGGTAACAGTTATCCTTGTTTCTAATAAATCTCATATACATCAGATGGCTTGTGACATCTTGTTTCTTTAATATGGCTGCCATGACACAGTACTCCTTCTGGACAATGCTTCTGATGACTGCATTAAGTTACTAAACTGAGAAATCATGAATCACTGGTTATTGCTCCCTATATCTCCAGTATTTGTTTTAATCAGCTTTTGAGTTGGATATGAATCTCAGAGGAGTGTAAAACCAAATGAAGGAATGGTGACATCCCTCCACATCCCACAGATATGCATGGTTTGGTAGTTATCACACCTACTTTGCAATCATGATTTCACAGTACTGCATAAGAACACAGTGCTTTTTCCTTTGTTTACTGGTTACATAAAACAATGGTTTGGTTATCATTTGTAGTAGTGAAGGGGACAACAGGCAATGGCAGGTTAAAACAGTTTACGTTATAGTCTGTGAAGCATTTAGAGTATTTTGAAGAGGCCTAATTGAAAATATTGCTTGTATTTCTAATTAATCATCTTGTAATGCCTTGCTGCAGCCAGATGCCACAAAGAAATTGATTCCAAACTTGCTTATAAAGAAGACCTGTGTTATGAAGACAGACTGAATATCCCATATACACTTGCTGTTATTCATGAAATACAACGTTTTATGACAGCACTTCCTCTGGGGGTTCCTCATGCCTTATCAAAGGAAACAAAATTCTGTGGGTACACTATCCCCAAGGTAAGTTGTTTGTTAATTTCAAATATGCCATTTGTTTCATAATAGATTGTTGTTTTATGTTATAGTGATTAAAAGACATACATAGGATAGGGATTAGCAACTGGTGTAAGGACAATGGTCTCAAATTAAATGTAAAAAAAGAGCACGGCTCTTAATAATTCTTTCTCATTTGATCATCATGTCTCCATGGTAGTTTGGCAAGCCTTTTATCTGGCCTATCTTATTTCCAAAGGCATCTTCATTAGATCCAAAGAAGTCTTAACTCCCTTTTACTCATATCTTATCAGACCCATTATTGAATATAACACACTTTTTGGTATGTATTTATCTAAATGTATAACATAATTTGAGAGACCTCATAGATTCATAACTAAAAAGCTCAGTGGTCTCAAAAATGCTAATTATCAGGAGAGACTGTCCTACAGACTCCTCTGATGTCTGTATCTAGCCTTTCATGCCATAAAAGATCCAACCTTATTTGATATCCTATTTCTTCACAGAAGTAATGTTACACCATATACTTTGCTAAAGGAACTACGTCTTCATCAGCAGATATATAAGACACATTGGCATAATAGATTCATATCCCTTACCTCTGGAGCAAACGTACAGCACATGGCAAGCAGAGTAGCACCCATGACATCTTTAAGCTAAATGAAGAAAATTGGAAGGGCAGCCATAAAGTCTGTTTTTTTCTATCTTGTCTTACCCCTCCCTGAGGCTATAGGGAAGTTCTGAATAGGATTTTTGGCTAGGCGTGAAATGTTTTGCAGACCGATTGCTTAGTACAGATCTATGAAACTATGATATATTAGCCATTCAAGACAAATAGCCTTTTTCCATACTGGCAAATGTAAGGTTTCACAGACATTCCACACTGATAGTCACAGTTTACATTGGGAAACTTCATCTTAGGGTGAGAAAGGTGAGAAAGCAGTTCATTTTTAGAATACTGCTTAACTGACATCATATCAAAATAAAAAAATCATTTACATTTATATTTCACCTGATAAAGCAATTTTTGTCACTGTGTACATTGCATAAACAAATTTATTAGTGCTCCACAGCAGAATTCCTAAGAATGGAGTATAAATTTTAGAAGCAATTTAATTCTCTGAAAACTTTAGTAAGAACTGTCAAAGAGGAACTGTAATATGGTCTTTATACTTTTGAAGCAAATGCAGGATTTCATGGACATTTCACTGCTTGTAGCACTATACTCAATTTCTATTGGAGTTAGGGATTCTTCTTAGGATGAGAAGCACATCATATGCCCAGAGTATGGCTTTACTGTGCTGTCATTACATTAAAAGTAAAAATCATTTATGTTTCCCCAAACAAGGCAAAATTTGTCATGGCCAAAATTCCCTATACTGAGGGGGTACTCTACTAAAGTCAGTTTTAATATTGAGCTAATTATGTTAGGCATATTTTGTACCTGACTGCTCCATTACAAAACCTTGAAACTTTTCATAAGAACTATTAAGGTTGATTGATATTCTGGCATTTTGTGTTGACAGTATGGCTTACTGCATTATACTGTTTCCATTGTGGATTCTGCTCAAGGAGGAGATTGCAACACAATAAAAGTCACATATCTTATTATTAAATTGTAAATTATTTTTACAGCTGGATGCGCCCAGCTCACATTTAGACTTGTATGCTGAAAAGTATATTGAAAGAAGATAATGTTGCATGTGTGTCTTGATATCTGAAATCACCAACTACATTAAGTAGCCAATAATCATGTCATTTCCTCCTTAGAAATGTGAAGACAATCCCCGGGATTCATGAAGCTCAGGGCAAGGCCGGCGTTAGGCTTGCGCCGACCGTGTGGCGTGAAGATGGCGCAGTAGCACCAAATGCATATTAATGAAGGCTCGCTGCCTCCACAGCCACATGCATAGGAAAGGAGTGCGAGTGCATAGGGCATGTCGAAGTGCCGCACGGAGGCGTGGAAATGTCAGCTGTCGACATGCAACCTAAAATGCTTGCATATAACAATTTGCAAGCAATAGTAATCACATCTGTCAGTGTCCGTGGATACTGAAATGTGTGCAAAGCATGCAAGACAGTTCCTGTGAACACAAAATGAAGAAGCAAACACAAATGCACCATAGGGAATAACGGGTCCCTATCCCTCGAACAAATGACATTGAAAACCGTGTGCCCGTAGTCCAATGCAGTGTAGATAGTTATACCAAGTGGAAGTGAAATGCATCATATGCTAGCACGCCACCAATAGGTACGTCCAGCCCAATGGTCAGGGTCACCAGCTGACCCATATTTTGAGGGAGAGTACACAGCTGGACAGATGTGTCCATAATAAAAAACATGATAAATGTAAATATCTAGCGACCGTATGACCGAGTTATATCCCACAACGCATGTAATAGTCACATACAATAGGTATGTCCATATTTAACATACCATATGTGACAGGAAATAGAATAAGCATATAAACAAAACAGAAGGAGCATATAAACTGCTACAACAATAAGGCAACATGTAGGCTGAAAGGAACAGTATTATCCATAGCGCTGACCATGGGTACGTATTGTCCAGTACAATCGGATATGTGTCCGGAATATAACCCATGCTGGACATAGGAAAAGGTGGCATCCTACCAATGATTAGAACAGTCGGCCAAAATCCACACATTTGCGGTCCAAGCCGTACTTGTCAGGATGTGTCACAGTTGAACGGGTATTACCCGGGTATACCACCCATGTCATGAAAGTTCAGTATGGGCGTGTACCTATGTGCATGAGGTATAGCATGTGGAAGGTCAAACATGGCAGGGTAGTCCACACAACCATACAGGTACCTGACATATGTAGGGTATGCAATGTGTTACCTTGACCATGTCATGGGCCATCAACCAAAGCAGTGATGGATGGAGTGTCAGGAATATGTGTGTGTGGGGGATGGGTAATGGTATAATCCTCAAAGGCGAGACTGTGTCATATGCAGAATAGGTGAACTGGAGATGTATGAGGGAGCAGTGGGTGAAGCAGAAAGAAACACAAACAACATGTATACACATATGCAATACAACCAGACAGGCCATACTGTAGAACACAATCCCACAAACATATAAATATTAAAATGTGCGATACAAATGTACAGAAATTTCACCGACACATACCCACAGATTGGTCCTGATGGAACTGGCCATATCAAATGCAACACACCTGGATGCATAATGGACTACCCAGCATCCCCTCCACAGCACACAACCCACACCCATACATGAACGTCCACCAAATCCAGCCATACTTGGCCTACTAGTTTGCCGCAGCCACATCTACACATAGTGACCACTACACATATGTAGTAGATAGTGTCACCCTAGGCAGTTTCATGATTGCAAACTATGTATCCCTTGCATGTAAAACCCCCAGCACATTTTCGCAACACCAGAAGAATGGTCGGTATCGGTCTTGTTATTTGGTCTTGTTAAATTTTTGGATATCCCTCATGGGATAAGTAACCTGTGTAAACATTAGAATGGGTATCAAGACACGATGTCCAGTCCTGTACACATCTGGACACAAGTTGGAATGTGCAGTAGTGGTGCACAAGACTGTCCAGCCGTAGATGGCCATGCAGAACCTACTACCCAGGATCAAACACCTGCCCGTGATGCACGTGTCCCGACACGAATAAGTGAGAGAATATATTGCACACATTCACATAGTGGCACATGGAATAAGGGTGATGAAGGCACTGACGTAAACAGGATACCCCCTGATCCACTGTGTGAGGGACAATTACTGTGTGGGTAGGTGTGACCTGACCAACAATGATACAATGCCAAATGTGTTGTGATTGCAGGAAATAACTATGTACCATACTGCATGTAACAGTTGCCTAAAGCGGTCACGTCAGGATAGAATAAACGTAATTCATACAAGAAACAGGCAAACAACTAAAGTGCTAAAGGTATAGGCTCACAGCTAGAAAACTAATGAATGTTCTAAATCTGTTGGCCTAAACAATCTGGTGTCCCCAGTAGGGTTACCACCTGTCCCACTTTGCGAGGGACAGTCCCTCTTTGGGCAGTTGTGTCCTGACAAAAAATATTAAAAATGGCAAATGTCCTGAGATTGTAGGACATAATTATGTCCCATATGTTACGTAATAGTTGCATAAAATAATTATTTCTGTATCTAAAATTCCTAAATGTTACAAGAAACAAAATAAGCAACTAAACTGCTACAAGAATAAGCTTTTATTTAGGCAAAAAAGTAAAAAGTCTATCCTTTGTACTGTCCGTGGGTATGTGTCGGCCTGTAAAATCTGATGTGTGTTCCGAAAATGTCCTACTTTGGCCATTTGAAAAGGTGACAACCCTAGTCCCCAGAATATATCCCAACCTGTACATATGACAATGTCAACCCTACCAATGGTCAGAGCATTCGCACAATAACTGGCCAGCCTCTTAACCACTCACAAAGACAGTGATCTTTGGAGGAAAGGTGTTGAATGAGAATGACTACTTACAACAATGAAGAGTAATAGACGCATTTAACTGGAGAAAATTAGTAGCATTACGAATCTGTCAACATGTCCGAAGTTAATAATACTAATATGGTAGAAGTGTCCGTGATTGTCCCTGAATTGTCATAGCAGTGTCCCTGTCATTGTAGAAACGAGTCCCCGAGTATCACAGAGGTCTGTACACATAAGTACACCAACAAGCTGTCCCATCTGTTGACAGGACTATTGCAAACCTGCAGTGAATTTATAACTGATGTCCAAAATAATATTCATTGTATCTATAAATGAATGAAATAGTCAAATGGGAAGGGAAACATGTGGAACTCCCCCCCCCCCTGCATTATGTAGTGGAACCACTCCCTGCCCTAAATTATGTAGCGCAGATCTAATAATGTGGTCAGAGGTGCCCAAACACCTGTGACTGTAAACACAGGTAGAATGTTAAAATCTGGACTAACTCTGCCCATGTGCTACGTCTGATATTTGAACAGCACCAGGGCAGTTCTTGTCACCAGTCGGACGAGCCTAAACCCGGACCAGGACATGAATACCCTGACAATCAAACATGTGTATGTGCGAGGATTATAAGCGTACGAGTTCTGAATATCCTTGGAGTGAGTAGACATGCAACACGGGTCCAGAGCAGTAGGAAACAGGGAATGTCGTAAGTGTAGTACTGCGGTTTTCCCAGCAGGAGAATGGATGCCTGTTGTGTAAGGGCAGCGGTGAGGCATATGTCAGAGTAGCTATGAACCAGGGGTATACATATAAATGAGCCAGAACAACAATAGTGTAGTGGTTAGAGCATCCACCTAACGTGAAGGCATTCCCGGTTCAAGTACGACTATAGCACATACTAATTGTGTAATGAATGCCTCTGTGCTGTAAAGCCAGCATTTATACATGTAAAGGTGACCGCATTCGCATGGGTCCATTAAACGGATTCCATCAATCAAAATGGTACTTTCATAAGGAATAAGGCACATGTAATCCCAAAGAAGTAAACATATGTAACTCAGAATAAGTAGATGCAAGTGCGCCTGCGCGGGTGTACGCAGCTTTTAGCATAGCAAATGTATGTTGTCTTGTACAGCTGTAACTTTTAAATAGAGATAGATAGATAGATAGATAGATAGATAGATAGATAGATAGATAGATAGATAGATAGATGTGTGTTTAGATAAATATCCACAGACATAACAGAAATATGCAATTATATATCTATATATATATATATCTGTATTTACATATATATATATATATATATATATATATATATATATATATATATATATATATATATATATATATATATATATGTAAGGAACACCGAAAGACGAAAGCAAACATAAGGGTTGTGAAGGGAATCTAGAGCAAGTAAGGAATTATAAAGTGCTCGAAGCGTATGTCAGATAAAGCTGCACAAGTATGAGTAGAGCACCGCTATTCACACCAGAGGCAGGGTTATACCAGTGGCCATAACATCGTTGAAGTGTTACGTCAACATTGTAAACAGACGGAATGTAGTACATGTTGTGACCACCTACACTTGTAACCCGAAAATCGTTCGTAATCCATAACACCAGGAAAGGCACGTATGTGCAAATATGAATGGATGGTGAGCCTGTGAATACACGAGGCAGTACAAAATGTGTGTAGGACCCCAACACTCTGGAGAGGGCAATGTGTAAAGGTGTGTCATGGCTGCGATAACAGGTGTATAATGGCTGGTATGCGTGGAAACTCAACACGGGTGTGCTGGATAAACTATGGATATGCGATTATGGACACAGGAGTGCTAGGGTATGTTGCGCCAGTTGCAATGGAGTGGCCCTTGGAGGTCAGCTAGTACATAGGTGCGATTCCCAGATAGAGCGTTGTCTGCGTGGAGGCATGCGTGAATTGGCATATCGTTGTCGGACGTTGTGCATCAGGGCTGGCAGCCTGGCACGTAAAACATAAATGCCACCCATGAGCGGAACGGAGTTCTGCTGTGACAACCTTAAACCGTGAAAAGCAGAAAGACACAACTACATGCAAACATCAATATGTTGACGTACAATCTCAGTAACACAAACACTCACTCTGTTAACATTACTAATATGAATGTGCACAGAAACAAAACAGAAGCAGGAATAACAGGCTGTGCATATGAGTAATAGGTCGAATGACACTATCACATCACACTTATCAGCGGCACCCCAGACATGAAAAACGTGCGACATCTGTCCACTGTGTAACGTGCAGTATACTGATCACAAGTTCACCGGAGTGAAGTGTCGGTGTCAGAATGACTAAGGCAATAGTACGCTGTTGAAGTAGAGATAAAACCCAATACTCATGTGTAAGTGTCTATGTCTGGGAAATGTATAGGTTAACGGACACACAGATGTATATATAGATAAAAACGTATATCCCTCTCTCTCTATATATATATATATATATATATATATATATATATATATATATATATATATAACTTATAAATCTCGAAATACTGAAATATCGAATTTCAGTATCTCGAGACTATAAAACTGAATCCACAAAACACCGACACAAAAAAACCCGCAAAATTCACAACATCGAAAAAATCGCACACACTATACCACACATACACCACAACACCCACATCACAACATAAACAAACAAAACTACACACACACACAACTCATACACACATAAGCAGGGGGCAAGCCCCCCTGCACCCCCCTGTGGGGGGCTGCGGCCCCCCCACCCCCCCTACTTATATATACTAACTCCGAGATCGCACAAACACAAAACAAAACCCAACTCACACACGCACTTTCTCTGACCCCTCACACACACATCAAACACATCAGCACACTCACACACACTCTAACTCCCACTCAAAACCCTTAGAAAACACTTACCTGACATAACACCTACATCCACACACGGCACCGCGCACCATCAAAACACAAGCCCGGACATTACGCAGCGCAAGGTCATAACCGCGAATTCGATATATATTCGAGTTCGCGATTATGACCCTTTGTTATTTTTAACATTCGGCTTTATAGTCTCAAGATAGTGAAATTCGATATTTCAGTAATTCGAGGTTATAAAGTGTTTATATATATATATATATATATATATATATATATATATATATATATATATATATATATATATATATATATATATATATATATATATATATATATATATATATATATATTTATATACACATATACATTTATACAGATATATATATATATATATATATATATATATATATATATATATATATAATATATATATACACACACACACAAACAACAGGTATTGATATAGACATATACACACAAAACAAATATGTCATTGTAGATATACACATGTACATAACTAGGTTACTTTACAGCAATAGGGGTAACATATATACAGCCCAGGCATATGTGACTGGTAGGGCCAATAAATAAACATACCCCCCACATGCCCAGCTAGGCCGGTCAGACATACAGATAGGCAATAAAGATTACTACACTGCTGCTGTCCAAAACACTGGCAGGAAAGTAACAGTGGGAGAGATCTGCAAGGTCTACACTTTAAACATGGATAACGGTGTCCCTTGCGGGACCCCAAAAAGTCAGTGTATGTGTCAACCTGGTGTCATCTATGCGAGCAGGATGTAGATGTACATGGAACAGCAGGTTGTGCAAGTGTGATAATACATGGGTTGACAAAACATATGACATGTGTCCCGAGACGGGGAGAGTGGGCAATGTGTAGGAGTGTGCTCATACCCCAGCTCCGCTCACAGTAAGTATATGTCATGAGAGCTGTCGAGGGGTGCCAAGTAGGTAGACCATGGGTATGCAATAATGGGCTTAAGTGTGCAGGTGCTGGTTGGCAGAGATGTAGTAGGCCTGCCCAGTGGAAGTCATTAATATTCTTGTGTGGGCATAGCAGACGCCTATATGTCCCAAACCTGAAGATCATATCTACAGGATATACTGTAAACCATCGGGGGAATACATAGAGACCAAATCAGTGCCGTGTACCCGATTAGCATGGACGTCCATAGTTATGAATCAGAATGTAACAAAGTCCAAATAAACACTTCCAGAACTAATGATATTAGGTGGACAGGTGGCAGAATACAGGTTATGACAGCTGACATGTACGAGTCATAAACGGCATGTACCTAGACAAACGTGAATGAATACATATGCTCTGTGACTGTCAATGTGTCTGGTTAATAGAACCAATCATCTAAATGTGTCCCACAGGGTGTTATGCAGTGTTCCTGATACAGTGTTCATTCTCCCCCATTGGTATGTGAGGTCTGCTAGTGATGGAAAGTACATAATTTGATGACCACCTTAGGTAGATGACAGCATAATAGATGGTTCCACACCTGTATGCCTGTGAGTGACACACCCACCTGGGCAGTTGTGTCCTGCAAAATGAATGTTATGGCACATGGCCTGTGAGTTCAGGAAAGGAGGCCATATATTGTGTGTAGTGGTGTCAGAAATTAATTTGTTGTATCAGAAACAGCTACATGTAATAGGAAACAGTATTAGCAATTATAATGCTACAAGAATAACCTTAACGTATGCAAACCGTGGAAGTAGCCAGTTCACAACTGTCTGTGGGTATGTTGCCTTGACACACGTGATAGCTCTACATATAGGATCTATAGGGCCGCCACCAGTTTGAATGGCCAAAGTGGGACCTGCTCTGTAGAAATGTCAGACGTACCAGGGCAGAACATACCTACGGCCATGCATAGTACAGCAATATACATATCTGCACAAATCAAAGTGTAGTCTAGCAGCTGTACAGTTGCTTATGCTACTACATATAACACATCGACGTGTCAGGTGTACAAGACCTGTAACAAGCAACCACTACAGACACGTAGAATATGAGAATGTCCCCTAATCAGGACAGTTGCAATGGCTAGAGTATCATCACATGACACATGCCTAATGAGGGACTTTGGGAAAGGTGTCATTCCTACAGTCTCCCGTTGTGCAATCTGAAAGGTGGGAAACGTACAGTAGGTATGCGGTAGCATGACTCGCTGGACAGCTGCGTTAACAAAATCATATTCACATGACAACATTGCAGAGTATCGGTTTCCATGTATCAGGCAGATGGGAGCAGATCGTATGAGGAACACGCATATAATATGAGTACGTCACTGGACAGGCTGCCGAGTTCGTACAGCCGAACGCCTGCCGTCGCCAAATGGTTAGACATACCCGATACTGTAGTCATGTAGTCCGATGTAATACGCATCACAAGGGATTGCACACACCCAGCGTGAGTGACAAATGTAAGCAGAAATGTTGGTGAGCGAGCGGCTGTAAGTGTGTTTGTCTACCAGTACGCCAGTAGTGCACTGTCAAAGAAATGTGGAGTGTAAACGGGTAAAAGGTGCTGTAACCAGAGATCAGCAGTGCTTAACACTGTGCAAACCCATGCACAACTGCTCCCACCTGCTGGAATGTGCCTTACCCAGTCCGTATCCAAAGGCATCGGTCTGTCTGCAAACAAAGAACCGCCCTATTCACGTGTTGGTAGCAGTACCCTGTGCACAGCACAGAGCTCATGTGAATTAACAATAGACCATGGCATATGTACAGACAATAGACCACACACACACACCATGCAGCACAGTCATTAAACAGTATATCAATGTACTGGCAGATATGTCTGGACCACTGGTGTATGCATGCCTGGCCATCCTATGTGTCAGTGTGTGAGCATGCCCAGTATGACTGTTACACATGTTGTCAACCGACATTACCATCATACCGTCATGTGTGTGAGCATGCCAAGTATGGACAACAGTATCGCATGTGTCACATGTCCAGATAGTCAGTACTGTGTTGCCAACCCCTCTGTTCTACACAGACAGGTGTCATGTTGTGTCTGCATGGTAGCTAATGGTCATGTGGTATTGACAGTTGCTACATGTCTGCATAGCTTGGGGAGACATCCAACCGCATCCACAGTCCTACACAGCACCGTGGGTGGCACACATGACTGTCACGTGTAGGTTGGACGGGGAGGCACAGCTGACAATTGTACACATCTGCCGCTACTGTACTGGTATGCCAGGTACTCCATGTCAGTGTGTGGACCTACCTAAATTGCCAGTTGGAGGGATACCAGTGTACGTCAGATCCCAGCATGAAATACCAGCACAGTGGTGTTGGACATCCTAGCTTTCACAACCTACATCAAACCGCCTGGCCTGCTGTAGTCTGTGTGTGTCTTTGGGGGTTGGGGTCATTCATTGGGCATATCCATAGGCCATTGTATATCATTTGTCTGTAGTGGTCCACACCTGTCCAGCTGCATGGAACGTGTGTGGGCTGTATGGACACACATGATGTTCATCACATAATCTGCAGTGGGTTAGGACACCCTGTGTACTACTGGCTACCATTGTGACCCCCGTATGTGCTACAGATGTCATGGTGCCACTATGGACATGTACTGTCTGCTGCCCTAACAGTCGGCCACCAAAGTCTCTTGTATGCTCACATGCATACCATAGCAATGGGTAAATACACATTCTAATACAACTACCAATTTTTAGGTCGATAGACGTACCCTGGGGGTGTTCTGGACCTGAAGATGGTGCTGGAGGGCTGCCTATGTCGGATGCCCACAGTGCACCTCCTATACATGGCCAAGCACAGGTAGTGTCATGTTTGGCATCCATTGTACTGTTTGCGGGTCAGAGAGGGGACATCTGTGGGTACTTACTGTGTCAGTGCATATGCCTTGTGTTGCCTCTTTGCCAAGGGCAGGTCATACTGTTCATGGCCTTTCGCTGACTGGGCCCTGCTCAGGTAGTTCCTTTGCCAAGTCACACTGTGCCTGTACAGGCCTTGGCAGTAGTGTTGGGCCATGTGGCCCTGCCCCATTCTGTTCCTGCAGCAACCGTTACTGCAGGATCAGAATGTGTAGCATAGCAAATACCATAACAAATTGTGTGGATGTAGCTAGTGAATATTGCAGGGCACCACCGGATGTGTCTGGATACCAGAACCGTGAACTGAGCATCCCAGACACATCCTCAATTACATGTCCTGCCTGTGCATCCCCCGGGGGGGGGGGCCTTCATTTTAAATG